>NC_143023.1:67863866-68038866 GCF_057628025.1 Oncorhynchus mykiss | reverse complement strand
AGTCCGTGTGTGACGTTAATGGGCGGTAGGTAGCCTAGTGGTTAGAGCGTTGGGACACTATTTAAAAGGTTGCTGGATCGAATCCCCGAGCTAAACATATTTTGTTCTTCCCCTGAACTAGGCGGTTAACCCACAGCTCCCCGGTAGGCTGTTATTGTAAATAAGAATTTGTTCTTAACTGACTTGACTAGTTAAATAAAATACAAAAAGATGATAGCACCCTGATTAGAGCAGGAGTGTTGGGTTGGGATTGAATGTTGGAGCATGTGGTTTAGCTAATTTAGCAACCTAACAAATAGCTATTAAACCAAACCCCACAGTTTAAATGTAACGTTAGAGATTAGTTTTTTAAAGGTACAGAGTGTGACTCGGAGCGTTTCGTCAGGCAGACCAATTTCCCTTTTCCTCACTAATTGGTCTTTTGACCTTATCACATCTTTTCACAATTTATGTTTTTCAGAGCTGATCTGTTTGGTCAAAATATAAATTAGTGAAAGAAAGATCAGAATTGCGCTGCCTGTCTAACAGCAAACATAGATGAGCACTTATTGGGAACAGAATGATCTCTTTTTGTTGTTTTGTTTGGAATAAGCTAGGGCTATAGCTGAATCAGATTTGCAACAGTATGGTATAAAGTATGGTCTACTTTGTCAGTCAGAATTTTGGACTGTATAACTGTGGCAAATCCAATGCAATTTAATGGAATGGAGGCAAACTATGAGTTTGGCATGGTACCTACCACCTGGTTAACTCTAACAAACAACAGATCTCCTCTCCCTTGGGAGGCATCAGAAAGCTGTAGCTAGCTAGCTGTGACTATAGCTGTGGTCTTTATTCCTGTGGTCTTTCATGTGTCTGTAACAGATGTATGGACCTGAGGATAGGCAGGCAGGCAGGCAGGCAGGCGAGGCATCAGTGGATTGAGTCAGAACCGCAGACTGTATCAAACAGGCAGCAAACAAAGAGCCCAAAGCAGTGCATATGGAGGAAGATTCACTTTGTCTTCCAACAGCTGTGACTCCATTAAGGCCTTGGCTGCTTGGTGCTGAGGCCCATCTGCTCTGGCTCTGTGGCTCATGGTGCTGCTGGAGCCTGAGCTTGGTCTAGAACGTTATGCTGTGGACGCAGCCTACCTTGATGATGCCTGGCTGGCACAGCTAATGCATAGCTAATGCACACAGGGGCGCGACACACATTAGATTCGCAGCTAGGCTCTGAGAAGGTGTTGGACATAGACTACTCATGGTGCGAATTACGGGGGAGCCAGGTGGGACTCAGCTCCCCTGAATGAGACGTTAGCTCCCCTAAATGCAACAAAAGTCCAACTTTGGGGGGTCTCTAAATAATGCTAATTTAACCAATCTCCGATTTATTTTGTAAATGCAATCTATCAATGGAACAAACACCCCCACCTCTCTGTCATGGTTTAAACCAGGGGCCTCCGACAGGTCGATCACAAGCTACCAGTAGCTAGCAGCACACCTATTAGTAGCTCGCCAAACAATTCTGAAAATACATTTTCACTTTCTACCGTAAACCTTCAGGAACAAATCTCATAACTATCAGACACCGCAAGCGCCCAGCTACTATCTAATCAACGCAACATTGTCATCTCCCTCCTGGTTATCCACTATATGCTTAAAAAGCCAAACCTAAGACAACACGTGTCAATTAATTCCCAGCAATATTGCCCCTGTCTGTTGTGTGGTGCGCGCGTTTGTTGTCTTCTGATGTGATTTAAGCATTGACATGAACTCAGAACATCCAATTTAGTTGTTTCTCTATGATTTAGTTTTATTTTAAGAGTAAAATAAATCATCTAAAACCAGGAACATTTTTAGCCGAGAACATTAATTTGGAAAATAATAACAGATTTTGTAGGGCCCCCCTTAGAGTTGTTTATGAACCATTACTTTACCATATATACAGTTCCTTCAGAAAGTGTTCAGACCCCTTGACTTTTTCCACATTTTGTTATGTTACAGCCTTATTCTAAAATTGATTAAATTAAAAATATTCCTCAGCAATATACATACAATACGCCATAATGACAAAATGAAAACCGTTTCTTTGAAATTTTAGCAAAACTATTACAATTTAAAACAGAAATACCTTATTTACATAAGTATTTAGACTCTTTGCTATGAGACTCAAAATTGAGCTCAGGCGCATCCTGTTTCCATTGATCATCATTGAGCTGTTTCTACAACTTGATTGGAGTTAACCTGTGGTAAATTCAATTGATTAGACATAATTTGGAAAAGCACACCTGTCTATATAAGGTCCCACAGTTGACAGTGCTCGTCAGAGCCAAAACCAAGCCATGAGATCGAAGGAATTGTCCGTAGAGCTTCAAGACAGGATTGTGTCAATGCACATTTCTGCTGCATTGAAGGTCCCCAAGAACACAGTGGCCTCCATCATTCTTAAATGGAAGAAGTTTGGAAGCACCAAGGCTCTTCCTAGAGCTGGCCGCCTGGCCAAACTGAGCAACATGGGGAGAAGGGCCTTGGTCAGGGAGGTGACCAAGAACCTGATGGTCACTCTGACAGAGCTCTAGATTTCCTCTGTGGAGAAAGGAGAAACTACAGAGAGATCCTTGATGAAAACCTGCTCCAGAACCCTCAGGACCTCAGACTGGGGCAAAGGTTCACCTTCCAACAGGACAACGACCCTAAGCACACAGCCAAGACAAGGCAGGAGTGGCTTCGGGACAAGTCTCTGAATGTCCTTGAGTGGCCCAACCAGAGCCCGGACTTGAACCCAATTGAACATCTCTGGAGAGACCTGAAAATAGCTGTGCTGCCAAATTTCTCCATCCAACCAGATACAGCTTGAGAGGATCTGCAGAGAAGAATGGGAAAAACTACCCAAATACAAGTGTGCCAAGCTTGTAGTGTCATACCTAAGACTCGATGCTGTAATCGCTGCCAAAGGTGCTTCAACAAAGTACTGATTAATTAAAGGGTCTGAATACTTATGTAAGTTTGATATATTGTGTGTAGATTGATGAGGGAAAAAAACAATTTAATCATTTTTAGAAAATAATGAAAAGGAACAAAATGTAGAAAAAGGGAAGGGGTCTGAATACTTTCCAAAGGCACTGTATTAAACATAAATAGGCACATTCTTCTCTTCTCCTCTGCAATTAATGTAGGCCTAGTTAATGGCAATCGCTGAATGTCATTAGGAACATTTTTGGTGTTTTGTAACAGATGTCTTATTTCCATTCAAATAGCGCGAGTACACATGTAGTTTGGATGTTGGAATCATTATGAACATGCCTACTTTTTGAAGTGATTTGTTTGACAGTCAGATGAAAATATCATGACTGGTTGTGTTCATGCCACATTAAAGGGTAATTCATTTTTACTGTTTAAATGACTTCTTCTATTACTAGAACAAAAGAAAATGCAGAGACCCACCGAATGTCATGCTCTAATTCATACTCTGAGACTACTTCTCATTCCAGGTCTCATAGCCTAACTGACAATCATGACAGGATTTGTGGTAAACTAAAACTATTTTGCTCTTAGTTGGACGAAACAGGGCTTGATTGCCTGGTTGTGTAGTCATATGATGTGCTTTAGTAGATAACAGAGACAGGATTTCTGATCATTCAGTAGTTTAACCGCTTCGGCAGGAAAAATTGTAAAATTAAACATTCTCCCTGAGATTTCCCCTTGGACTTGAAGAAAATAAATGAAAGCACTTCCCCCAAGACAGCGTTTGGAAATAATCTGAAAAAAAAAAATGTGCAGGTTGAACATCATCATGTATCTAGGCTGGACACCTACGTTAGAACCCCATACTGGAGGTGAGATGTCTTTATTTAATGCACCGAGTGCTACGCCAACTCCAGCTCTGTGAAAATGTATCTGTAAACTCTCTGTCTTGGGATCTATCTTGGGATCTACAGTATGCAGTTGGAGAAAGTGGAGAGAAGATGGACACAGCCTGTGTTGACTAGACTGTTGCTCTCTCTGCCCCTCTTGGACTATTGTGCAGCATGTTTGTCAACATCATTTTGCTGGTCAGCGAGGAGAGGGTGAAGCTGAGAATGCACCTTCCCTGGAGTAAGGCCACATGGTGAGAGTAATCAGCTACCAATTGATTTGAATACATACAACTGTCCTGTATCGGCTACCTGAACCTGCATGACATGCGCTGTCCTCACGCTCTCTCCCAGCTTGAATATAACGTTGCTGTGTGTAAAACCGGGTCTATTAATTCCAGATGATACAGTCAGTCCACCCTCAAAACACTAGCTTACTAGGGATAGTTTCATGATGCAGTGTACCATCGAGATACTGTATTTACTGTAGCTGCTATTTATGACAAGAACACATGAAATAGCCCAACAATGAGGAAAAAAGGAGTTGGCTTGAGGATGTATTCAGTCACTATTTTTTGTTGAACTCGGCGGGTTTTGTCTGCATGTATGTGTATATATTGTATGTATATATTATAGGTACTTCATTTTATTAGTCATATTAGTAGTTGCAGCAGTGGTTTTAATTAGTTTTAGGCCTATTAGTAGTTGTACACAATGTTTTTATGCTGTTAATGCAAATTATTATTTGTATTATTTCATTGTTATTATTATTAAACATTAGTTGCCATATTATTATTGTTACTAAGTATAGTTACAATTAAAATAAACAATTTACACTTGAAAAAACAAGACTGTGCATCGCAAGAGATTTCATCCTACAAAATTTCAAATATATAAATATCAAATCAAACCAAATTTATTTGTCACATACACATGGTTAGCAGATGTTAATGCGAGTGTAGTGAAATGGTTGTGCTTCTAGTTCCGACAATGCAGTAATAACAAGTAATCTAACTAACAATTCCAAAACTACTACCTTATACACACACAAGTGTAAAGGGATAAAGAATATGTACATAAAGATACATGAATGAGTGATGGTACAGAGCGGCATAGGCAAGATGCAGTAGATGGTATCAAGTACAGTATATACATATGAGATGAGAATGTAAACAAAGTGGCATAGTTTAAAGTGGCTAGTGATACATGTATTACATAAAGATGCAGTAGATGATATAGAGTACAGTATATACGTGTACATATGAGATGAATAATGTAGGGTATGTAAACATTATATTAAGTAGCATTGTTTAAAGTGGCTAGTGATATATTTTACATCAATTCCCATCAATTCCCATTATTAAAGTGGCTGGAGTTGAGTCAGTGTCAGTGTCAGTGTGTTGGCAGCAGCCACTCAATGTTAGTGGTGGCTGTTTAACAGTCTGATGGCCTTGCGATAGAATACATTTGTTCACCGATATCCCCTTTCAACCATTTATTTCTTTTTCAAGGCCTGAGGCACTTTTTCAGTCACATTCCTGAAGCCCAAGAAGCAAACACTTATCTTCCTGGTAGATATGGAAATGAAAAGGGTTTATGAGTTACTTTTTGGAGCTCGTGGGCCCCACCGCCGAGCTGGGGCTGCGGGAGTGTCCACTACACTCTGCACTTTTCACTCTTTCACTTCTCCGTTCAACTCTATATTTGATAGTCAGAATTATATAATGGATCCTGCCGTGTAATTGGAATGGTTTTCATAATTTCAAGACGGGGTGAAAGCAGCTCAAGGGTTATTGAAAATAAAAACTTCATGTTCATCATCTCCAGCATCACCCCAAAATCAACATATGTGAAAATGGTGCATTTCTATGTTTTGTAGTAAAAAAAATAGAGGAAGATACGTGTTTCCAATGATAGCATCGGTGTGCATCATGTGATTTTAACCAATCATGAGTAGGCATGGCCTTCTAATTGCCTACTGCTTGTCTACTAACTGGTTGATGATGTAATTGGAAACACGTATCTTCCTCTATTTTCTTTACTACAAAACATAGAAACACACCATTTTCACGTGTTGATTTTGGGGTGGTGCTGGAGATGATGAATATGAAGTTTAATTTGTATTTATTTTTTCCCCCTGAGTCTGTCTCGCTCAATATTTTTTCCTCCAATGCGCACACAGACACACATACGCACACGCACACACACATGCATACACACAGTCATAGCATAGTGAACGTTCAAGCACTGTTTTTCCCATTCAAAGACTGCATTTAATGAGTACATTGTGTACAGACATACCATAACATAACATACCATAACAGGTGTGCCTTGTTAAAAGTTAATTTGTGGAATCTTCTTAATGCGTTTGAGCCAATCAGTTGTGTTGTGACATGGTAGGGGTGGTATACAGAAGATAGCCTTATTTGGTAAAATACAAAGTCCATACTATGGCAAGAACAGCTCAAATAAGCAAAGAGAAATGACAGTCCATCATTACTTTAAGACATGAAGGTCAGTCAATACGGAAAATTTCAAGTGCAGTCGCAAAAACCATTGAGCGCTATGATAAAACTGGCCCTCATGAGTAAGGGCTATTTGACCAAGATGGAGAGTGATGGAGTGCTACATCAGATGACCTGGCCTCCACAATCACCCGACCTCAACCCAATTCAGATGGTTTGGGATGAGGTGGACCGCAGAGTGAAGGAAAAGCAGCCAACAAGTGCTCAGCATACGTGGGAACTCCTTCAACACTGTTGGAAAAGCGTTCCAGGTGAAGCTGGTTGAGAGAATGCCAAGCGTGTCCAAAGCTGTCATCAAGGAAAATGGTGGCTACTTTGAAGAATCTAAAATCTAAAATATATTTTGATTTGTTTAGCACTTAAAAAAATGTTTTTGCTGTCCTTGCCATAATATGGACTTGGTCTTTTACCAAATAGGGCTATCTTCTGGATACCACCCCTACCTTGTCACATCACAACTGATGGGCTCAAACGCATTAAGAAGGAAATAAATTCCACAAATTAACTTTTAACAAGGCACACCTGTTAATTGAAATGCATTCCAGGTGACTACCTCATGAAGCAGGTTGAGAGAATGCCAAGAGTGCGCAAAGCTGTCATCAAGGCAATGGGTGGCTACTTTGAAGAATCTCAAATATAAAATATATTTTGATTTGTTTAACACTTTTTTGGTTTTGATGTCTTCGCTATTATTCTTCAATGTAGAAAATGGTAAAAAAAATAAAGAAAAACCCTGGAATGAGTAGGTGTTTCCAAACCTTTGGCTGGTACTGTATGTCGGCTAAATGTGTTACTGTAGGGGTGGGTCTGTCTGATAAACATTTACAGGAAATTAGCTGTAAAACATTTTCCTAAGCCCAATGGCAAAATGTGTAGGATTGCATTTTTCTCTCCGCAGTCAAGAGGGTGGCCACTAAAAACAATCGCTAGCTTGGTGAACCACTCAAGCAAATCTCGCTTAGGGCTCTCAAAATGCTAGAACCAGCCCTGATTGTAGCAAGCAGAATAAATACTCTCCTCATCTCTGGGAATCCATCTTTTATTCAAGATGGAATGATGTTCGACCCCATCAAACAAACACAAAATTGGCATACCATCCTCTCCCTGGCATGGAGATGTGATTGTGTTTGGAGTGGCGCTGCCAGTTTCTGAATATTATCTGCAGGGGTTTGTTCCGTGTTATTGCAGGGATTTGGGATGCTTTGTGAAATGTTTTTACAGTTTTGAAAAGCGCTCAATTCATTGGGAAAGTGAGATCACAATAGAAGTGGCTCGGAAAACAGATTCCCGGGCTTGTGCCTAATGCCTACAGTATGTATATCATGTCGTCTATAATGCCTAGAAGCGTCTAGCAATGATGGATTCTCTATTCTGGATCATTTGCATATCAGGATATTCTTTGCAAAATACCTCATTGTTTGGCTCATACTTGTCATAAATGCTGGATTTCCTGTCAGTTAAAATGTATTTACAGGCATGTGCTGCCTCTTTGTCATGTGATCTTGTGACCTCTCCATGGTATCTATTGGCTGGCAGAGACAGACAGGCTGAAGAAAGACGACAGATATCAACCCATACACAATGTCGGCTTGAGGAGGGATCAAAAGAGATGAATTTGAAAGGAAAAAAATAAGCCAAGAAAACGTTGCCTATTGTTGCCTTTAGAATTCAGTGGCCAATTGTTGCGAGGTGTGGAATGAATTGCAGGGCAGCGTATCTAAGCCGACAATGGAACGCTATCATTTGACAAAAAGCAGCAGCAAGAACCAGGGAACAAGATCTCCAAGTAACTGCTTCTCCAATAAATGGCCCAATTTCAAATCTAACGAGATCGAGAAAAATACCTGCAAATTCCCAGCGAAGCAACAAAAGCCACGTGAAAAAGTTCTCATTCAGTTAGTCTATGCACAAACAGCAGGCTCCTATGTGAACAATGTCATGACAGACAGCATGGTGTGTTTAAATGGGCTCTGGCTAAGGCCTGAGGTACAAACTGTCCCCATCCTCAGGAACATACTTTAAAGACTGTCACTTTTCATTCAGAGGGCTGTTGATGTAGAGTGATCTATGCAGCTCATCTAGATAAACTCAATGGCCAGCCACTCCATGGCTCTTTGTGTCTAGGTGTGTGGCTGTGTATTGAGCTGCAGCTGTATGTATGTAGTGTTTAATGGCATTCAGAACTGTTGTACGTGCTGCTTTGCTCAGAAGCTGGCTGCCTGTTCTCCCCTTCCACCCTTACTTTCTACTTTCTGAGGGCTGTTGATGTAGAGTGATCTATGCAGCTCTACCCAAAAAACACACCAAAGAATCCACATTTTCTGTGTGTGTGTGTGTGTGTGTGTGTGTGTGTGTGTGTGTGTGTGTGCGTGCGTGTGCGTGTGCGCGTGCGCGTGCGTGTGCGTGCGTTGCTGTGGCCATGGTCATGTCTATGAACAGACTATGACTATGTATGTGTTTTGGGCCACAGCTGTGTGTATGTGGCTCTCATTCAGGACTGTTGAACCTGCTGCTCCACCACCGGCTGGCTGATGAATGGTCCTCAGGTGAGAAGATGACAGCACTTTAAACTGCTCACTTTCTCTTTCTCTCATAGGGCAAGTGAAGGGCCCTTTATTTTGTTCAGACTCAACTCTCTAAACGCTGTTTCTCTGTCGCAGTCTTTCTTATAGCCCTGAGTGGTGGCCTTGTTTAAAATGAGAAAGGACTATTGTGTCAAATACTGTCCTGCACATCATAACTTGATAGCCATTTAGTGAGTGTGTTGTGTGTTTATTTAGCTACTCCCACACATCAGTTGATGCAGGTAATGCTTATATATGATGTTGGGAATTGGTTCATGATCTCTGCCCTTCACTTATTATTGACTCAATGAGGTGATTAATTCATTAAACCAGTATAGTTATATTCAATACAGTAGATTGATTTGTATACACTGAGTCTTGTGGATTGCAGTCAGAGGTTCCTTGTCAACAGCTTACCTGAATTCCATTACACAGGCACGTACAGTATGCAGACGCACACAAATACACACATGCACACACAAATCCTCCACACACACACGCACACACACACACACACACACACACACACACACACACACACACACACACACACACACATGCACACACGCGAGTACATGTAGAATAATCCTCATACACTCCCACTCAGACGCATTCCCTCTGTTCCCTCTCCATATCCATTGGGCACACACACATTGGTTGAATCAACGTTATTTCCACGTCATTTAAATTACGTTGAGCCAACATGGAATAGACGTTGAATTGACATCTGTGCCAGTGGGTAGCCTTTATAGAAGAGCAGAGCTGAAATAATGGTATTGTTGTCAAAGCCCTACACTCCATCTGAATGACCTATTATACAACCCTCTTCCTGTTAAAGCTTTCATATACACACTATACACGATTATATTAGTATCATTATTATTCGTGTCAATGGTGGGGCTGTGTTCTGCTGTTTGATTGATTATGGTTTGAAGTGTTCGTTCTCGAGTGCTCTCTCTCCCTCTCCAGCTCAGCAGCCACTTCCTGTGTGGCGGCGGCGAATGCAAAACACTGCACGCCTTTTTTGATCTATCACATCACACCCAGCACCTTAAAGAGATTATTTTAGAGATGATTGGCCGCATTATCAGCGATGCCATTTTTACTAATACTGCTCTCTCCATTGCAGTGTACATGAAGAGGTCCCACTTCAGACTCAAGTGGAAAGCAATATTATGTTACATATTTCAACATCAAACCACATGTTTGGTTTCCCCTTCCCCTTGACTTCCCCTAGCGGGGGGGGGGGATCAGTCAAGAGCTTTATCCCAATGTCAAACACACTATATCATGGTTATCGGGATCAATGCCTCTCACTATGTTTAAAGGCCCAGTGCAGTCAAAAAGTTGATTTCCACACTGGGAGGTTGGAATACTGTGAAATTGTGAAAATTATGATAATGCCCTTTTAGTGTAAGAGCTGTTTGATAAGACCACCTGAAATTTCATCCTGTTTTGGAGAGATGGAATTTTGGCCTGCCTGGTGACATCACCAGGCACAAATTAGTTAAAACAGAGAGTTCCAACCCTCTCTGCCAATAACAGCTGTGTGCTTTTTAGAAGCTTGTATTAGGCATGTACTGTATCATGGCAGGCCAGACAGTAATCTGTCACATTTTATTGGGCTTTTGGGTATGGATTCTGTCACCATGCTTAGGTTGTTAGGCTTGGTTGCTTCAGTTGAGTAGTTCAGGCCTAAGTGGGTTTACATTTGGAGCCCAGTAAAGTCGGCTGTTGAGGCTGGTTGGGAAGTGACAGTGACACAGAGAGTCTATTTCGATGGGCCCGCCTGCCAATCCCAGAGCCTAGATGGTTTGCTGAGCTCTGCCTCAGTACCACTGTGATTACTGACAGTGTGAAAGCCATTCAAGGCCCACTCTCTCTCTCTCTCTCTCTCTCTCTCTCTCTCTCTCTCTCTCTGTCTGTCGGGGCTTAAATCTCTTACTAATATTAAACAGAGGACTTGTCTGACAAGATTCTATTGTCTGACTCTGTGTCTGTTGTTCTCACAGTGTACAGTTGTTGATGTCCAGAGCTGTGATTAAAGCGGGCCTAGCCCAGGCATGGTGGTGTGGTGTCCCTGAGCTGACAGGACTGGCCTTGTTTTAGTGGGACAGTGTATTTATCACCTGGTTAAGTGCTCTCACACGCTGCCTTAAGGACCATAACTCTGCCTACTGAAAAACAAAAGCCCAGCCAAGAGAGCCTGGACACTGCATCTCTCTGCTGTCACTAATGTACCATCACACACAGAACTAGGTGCTAAAGCGCGTGAACACACAAACGCACACACACATGCCTGCACCCGCATACACACCCACACATACCAACAATGCCCACAAACAGTCTCCAACTGATCCATGTAACTCTGTTGAGTGTTGAGACCGGCAGTCTGGGTGGATGTTAATTGTTTCATGTATAGTTACTACCAGACTCAGACTCATGTCAGGTATGATCTGGTACCACCAGCACCGTCGGTTGGTGCAAGCGTGAGAGTGTCTGTTCACGGTAATGGTGTCAGTGCTGATTTACACACTTTTAAAAACATTGGTTAATTAAAGTGTAGGACTTTGTTCTAAAGGGTAGCCAGTTTGCTACAGCAGGAAAATAATCCTGCAGCAACAGGAAATTTCAATTATTATGTGGATTATAATTAATGGACATGTTTTGTAGGGGTTGACGCATTTTCTGCTAGGGCAAATCCAATCTGAAATATTTAGGTGGAAATTACAAACTTTAGAAGCCTTTTTAAACCTCGAATACACTACCAGTTTGCGTCCTGCAACAACAGGATGATCAAGATATGGCATCTGTAGCTGGTAAAGAAGTGTTAAACATGGAGGTGGAATAAAATCCAGGATGGGTCATTTGGATGCTTTTTATAATATTCCTGGTCTCATTCGTGGGAAAATAAATGTTTCTGCAGACACACACACACACACACACACACACACACACACACACACACACACACACACACACACACACACACACACACACACACACACACACACACACACACACTCACACACACACCACATGAAAATGTGTCCAAGACACTCCTGCAAGCCTTCACACGGCGATTTATAATTACCCTCATGTCTAAATAACATTGTTACAGGTATGCCCATGACACGCCTGTATGCAGTCAATTCCTGATGATGCCATTTAATTGTCATCTCTGCAAACACAGCTTGAGGAATGGGCGACATTTTACTGAGAGGTTAATTAGTTGAAAGAAAATAAACGGCGGAGAGGAGAAGAAAAAGAGGTATGGCAGAGAGGATAAATGAGAAACACATCATGAGCCGTAGCCGTCACATTCGCTGCCGGAACACATCGACTCATCTGACCCCTGAGCCATCAAACGAAAAGAGAGGTGTGAGTCCTGAGAGAGCGAGAAAGAGAGAGAGAGACTATAGCCTCCAGACCTAACAGGAGCTGTCTAGATATGATAGGGTGTAAATGCTGTCTCCTCTGCTTTTTAGGGTTGTTCTGTAGAGTGTTTTCTATGCTTCTAGCCCAGAGCAGGAGAGTTTAACACAATGCAACATGTCAGCTACCTGCCGTTGTTTAGTCAGGTTTCACACGCACGGCCTGGCCTCTCTGAAATGCCTCTGAGGCTGTGTGCTGTGCATGCTCTGGCCTCCTCTCTTTTCTCCTGTTATTATAAGACACCTTTACTCAAATTTGTCTATGTTGTAGCTGTTCTTGGAAAGACATGGTACTGTGTGCCTCATTTTCTACATTATGTGAAGTACAAAAATAGGTGCTATCTAGAACCTAAAAGGTTATTTGGCTGTCCACATAGGATAACCCTGTTTAGAACCCTTTTTGGTTCCAGGTAGAACTATTTGGGGTTCCACATGGAAAAGGGTTATCCTATGGGGACAGTCGAATAACCCTTTTGGAACCCTTTTTATCACATACATCTCTCATTGTACATTGTATATGTACTATATTACAATGGTTACAAGACCATAGATCATTGCCTGCACATACAGCCTATATGTAGTGTACATGTGCTGTTCATGTACCATGTAGTGTTGACTTTGGGTGCTTGTTGTTGTTGTTGTTTGTAAATATAGAATTGCTGCTCTACCCATCCCCAGGCCTTCCATCAAGGCTCACTCATGGGGGATGCTGAGCCAGGGTTGTTGTGTGGACTGTAACAAGAAAGAGAGAGAGAGAGAGAGTTGTTCAAAGAGAGAGAGAGTTGTTCAAAGAGAGAGAGAGAGAGAGAGAGAGAGAGAGAGAGAGTTGTTCAAAGAGAGAGAGAGTGTGCCATGTTTTACTCTCACTGTTCCTCTCCATCTGTGCTGTGTTACCTTGAGATCAGGTCCCCCTGTAGTGTGTCATGTGTAAGATCTTGAGATCAGGTTCCCCTGTAGTGTGTCATGTGTAAGATCTTGAGATCAGGTTCCCCTGTAGTGTGTCATGTGTAAGATCTTGAGATCAGGTCCCCCTGTAGTGTGTCATGTATAAGATCTTGAGATCAGGTCCCCCTGTAGTGTGTCATATATACGATCTTGAGATCAGATCCCCCTGTAGTGTGTCATGTGTAAGATCTTGAGATCAGGTCCCCCTGTAGTGTGTCATGTATAAGATCTTGAGATCAGGTCCCCCTGTAGTGTGTCATATATACGATCTTGAGATCAGGTCCCCCTGTAGTGTGTCATGTATAAGATCTTGAGATCAGGTCCCCCTGTAGTGTGTCATGTATACGATCTTGAGATCAGATCCCCCCTGTAGTGTGTCATGTGTAAGATCTTGAGATCAGGTTCCCCTGTAGTGTGTCATGTATAAGATCTGGGGACATACTGCATAATTATATCAACAAGATTTACAGTTGTAGCTTTTTCAAGGGATCAGCAATGAAGGTTGAAATCTCAATGAATGCACAGTAAGTGGCATACAAAATGATACCAACATATGTTTAAACAAGACCTTCGTAGTTTGTCTGAGCGTTTGGTGACTACAGTAGGAATCCGGTGTTGATTCACTGCCATCCCAGTTTCCGTGGTCTTCCATCCTGAAGTGGATGAGGTATTGCAGTGATGCGATGAATTCTCTCACAGTGCTCTGAGTTTAGCATGCAGCAGCATCACTACGGGTTCTTAATGCGTCAGAGACCGTGTTGGAGGAAATAAAACATATAAAGTAGCACAATGTGAAGGAGCATTGAGACAGACACTCTTTGAACGCTATTGCCTCGGCTCTCTTCCTCTCCTTCAGATGGGCGGCTGGCTGCTGGGGGGTAGAGGGGTGGGGGGGGGTGTAAAGGTGTATTTGGAGGGTTTTGACTGATGACTTGTCAGGATTTTTCTTTAATTGTAGCAGTAATAGGCTCGGGGGATCATTTGAGGGATCGTGTGTCTCCGAGTGTTTGGTTATTATCATCTGACATTGTGAATGGGGGTGGGGGTGGGGGTAAGGGACATATTTGTTTATTATCATCTGACATTGTGAATGGGGGTGGGGGTAAGGGACATATTTGTTTATTATCATCTGACATTGTGAATGGGGGTGGGGGTGGGGGTAAGGGACATATTTGTTTATTATCATCTGACATTGTGAATGGGGGTGGGGGTGAGGGTAAGGGACATATTTGTTTATTATCATCTGACATTGTGAATGGGGGTGGGGGTGAGGGTAAGGGACATATTTGTTTATTATCATCTGACATTGCGAATGGGGGTGGGGGTAAGGGACATATTTGTTTATTGATGATGCGGCGGTGGTAATGTGAGGAGAGAAGGAGAAAGAGAGAGCGAGCGTCGGGCTGTCTGTCAGGGTAGAAAATCGGCCCCTCAGTCAGTCAGAGAAAAAGCTTTTCCAGGAAAGAAGCGTGATGGTTTTTCTAACCACCTTAGCCAGAGAATGAGGCATTCGCTGTAGCGCTCACCTCTGCACTGACATGTGACGAGTTTTTCAAGGTTGTACAGAATAAGAAAGCCCATCGACACAGCCTGGCAGATCGATAAGGTTTACACATGACTCCACTTCCCGGGAGCACAATCCCCCACCATCCCTGCGGGGCCCGACGGATTATCTGGAATGGGGAGGAGGGGGAGGGAAAGTGGAGGAAATGAATTCCAGTGGTCGGTAGTGGAGGAGGAGGTAATGGTTGTGGTGCAAAACACTATCAACTGACCATTAGCCGGAGTCCCTCAGCTTACTGGATACTGAGTAGAAAGCCTTAGTACTGCATTGGATTACACTCTAAAACGTGTGGGCCCCACTCTTCTATGATGTGTATGTGCAGTTTGCTTTGTGTTGTTTTTGTATCCTGTAGTTGTCCACCCACGAGCAGAGGAACAGCATATTAACCCCCTGACCTCCAGTCCTCTTGGGGAGCTAGCAGGGTCAGACAGCCAGGCTGTGAGCTGTGAAGCTGGCCTTTCTGTTTCTTACCCACCCTTTGTTTCAGAAGACCCTCACAACACCTCAAGTTCAGACAGAGGATCTTCATTTGATCACCCTGTAGCAGGAGAACTTTTCTGCAATGCAGGATCTTTTTTTACTTGTAGTGTTTTTAAGGTTTAAAATGGCTTGTGAAGTTTGGAATTTCTACTTTGACATTTCACACTTGATTTTCCCTTACGGGAAAATGTATCAACCCCTACATAAATTATTTAATCCAAATAATAATTCACATTTCCTGTTGCTGCAGGATTATTTTCCTGCTGTGGCAAACTGGCTCAAATGAAGATCCTACATTTGTATGGTACGCACAGAGCCCTTCCTGAACACAGAGGAACTCAGAACATTGTGTTTCTGCTCTAGTTTCAATTCCTGGAAGGCAGGACGACAACTTTCTCCTCAACTCTTTTATTGACCTTTTTCTTTGGTCTGACCTTGGACTCCCTGCTGCTGATCACTGGGGCTTCATTCACTTTATAAAGAACAAAGATATACTGTCGATTGTCTAGTCTTCCTCTAATTGTCCCTCCCTGTGTTTCCTGTCTGTTCGGTGGAGCGAGCAGCAGCTTAGGCTAGTGGAGTGGTGGAGTGAAGGTCACCCCAGCGGTGGTGATGATGGGGGTAAAATCAGTGTGCTCCTCCAATCAAGCCACTCTCATTGATGTGGGAGCTCTTTAATTATTGTCCTTCTTCAACAATGTGAGCTTGTTAATGATGTTCCTCATGCTGTAGTTATTGGCGCACCCTCTAATTACTTCCCCACCCCGCAATAACACGCTTGTTAGAGGAGAGAGTGCCAGAGGTCCCCCGTCGGGTGTGTAATCTGGCCCCTCCACCACCAGTCCTGATTCTGGCCTTGTGGAGGCGTAAGGAAGGACAATCACCAGAGGTTACCCTGACTAAGACACCAGGCACTGAGTCACCCTCAGCTCAGACTGATGAGGGGCTGGTCTGACTCTAATCCCAATGGCTGAAGAGGGTGAGGACCTCAGACTGACACACTGCTGACTATAGACAAGAGTGGCTTTGATTGATAAATGTACATGTCTGTCTGTCTGTCTGTCTGTCTGTCTGTCTGTCTGTCTGTCTGTCTGTCTGTCTGTCTGTCTGTCTGTCTGTCTGCCTCTCTGTCTGCCTCTCTGTCTGCCTGCCTCTCTGTCTGCCTGCCTCTCTGTCTGCCTGCCTGCCTGCCTGTCTGCCTGCCTGCCTGCCTCTCTGTCTGCCTGCCTGCCTGCCTCTCTGTCTGCCTGCCTGCCTGCCTCTCTGTCTGCCTGCCTGCCTGCCTCTCTGTCTGCCTGCCTGCCTGCCTCTCTGTCTGCCTGCCTGCCTGTCTCTCTCTCTCTCTCTCACAGCTCTGACAGGCAGCGCTGTGCCCTTCCTGGCTCCCTGGCAGGACTGGCTGACCTTTGCCGCTCCTCACCACCTCTCATTAATCTCCCTGCAGACACTGTCTGCCCCATGCCCCCCTACGCCATGCCACTCCGCACTCCATGCAACCGCTAACCTGGCACGGTTAACCCGATCCCCGCTGAGCAAAACACACATCAGCTCATAAGATAATGATTCAGAAGAGGGAGGAAGTCAGTGCAGTTCAGTCTCTCTGCAAAGACACGTCTCAGGGTCTGTCTGTCTGTCTCCCCGTGGGCTCTGTCAGTAGTAGTGGAGAGAGGTTCTGATCCACTATATAGTAATGTGAGATGTACATGAAGCCAGCCAGGGGGACAGTACCCTGTGGCGGTATCACTATGTGTCAACGCTATTTATATCTCGTCACAAGCCCTCTGTGTTAACTGTGTTGTTGAGCTCAGTTATCAGACTGACTGCCTGGGCAGGACTGGGGTCACTGGCCGCAGTAATAGTCTGAGTGAGAATAATGTTCAAACAGTGAGTCTCTCACAGTGGTGGTGTAGCGGGCAGAGAGAGATGCTGGGGTCAACACTGAATCTAACTGAATGAAGAAAGCGAGTTCAATGTGATTACATGTGTTAGACGTCTGTAACAGTGGAGCACTGCTGACACTAATGAAGTCTGGCATGTAGCTGGCTGAATCAGTGGCCCTGCTTGTTGTTGTTTCTATTGAGAGAGGATGAAGTGGTGTTCTCAGAGAAATACAGCGTGATGATGGCATGGTTCTCCCAGCTCCACTCCTACTCCCACACCAGTACTCTTCTCTAAATGTGAACAGTAAATCCCCCAGCTGTCTGGGACAAGTCACGTGTCTCTCCAAGAGGCTCATGTGGCTCTCTTGTGCTATTCTACGTGAACAGGAGATGTATAGGGATTTCTATAGCAATAACATATGTTATTCAACATTCATAACAGTTGCCACACTATTGGTCCCTGCCCTGGCCATTGCTTTAAGTGGAAAACAGGCTAGGTTCTGAAACACACTTTAATGGATCATCTGTATCTAGCATCTAGATCAGGGCTTGGCAACTGGTGACCCGCAGCCCCCTTTTGTATATATATATATATATATATATATATATATATATATATATATATATATATATATAGATATTTTTTTTTTTTACTCAGTCGGTGTCTCAACATACTGTTGAGAATTAGAATAATAGAATACACAAGGTGCAATTTTGAAAATTGGTTGTGTATCACCAGTCACTCAATTTACCCATGGGTATGGATGTGGGTACGCAGATCCACGAGCCACTGCGGCCCCTGAAGATGAGTTCCATTTTTTTGTGGTCCCCACCCCCATCTAAGTTGCCCATCCTTGATCTAGATCATGGCTGACTTGTTTATTTTGCTAGTTTTTAGCCTTTGGGGCGGCAGGTAGCTTAGTGGTTAGAGCGTTGGGCCAGTAACTGAAAGGTTGATGGATGAAATCTCCGAGCTGACAAGGTAAAAATCTGTTGTTCTGCCCCTGAACAAGGCAGTTAACCCACTGTTCCCTGGTAGGCTGTCATTGTAAATAAGAATTTGTTCTTAACTGACTTGATTAGTTAAATAAAATAACATGTGGGAATTGGATACATATTCTGTTCATAGAAAGCCCTCTCAATTCCTTCCACATCTCTTTTTCTGGTTCAGTTTGTATAAAGAACCTGTTATGACCTTTTTTAGCAGTGCTCAATTAGGGCTTGACGATATGGCAAAAATATAATGTCATTGTCATTTTTGACGGTAGAGCGGTATTTGGCGGTATTTTATGCTTCTGAATAATACAAGCTAATTAAGCTTTTTTGAGTAGTGCATGACTGTGAGATGGCAACAAATGAATTCTGAGTGGTTTTAATTGGCTTCCTCCATTCGGACGATTTTTATCCTCAACCAAACTAGGACAAAACTGACAGTGAAGTAGTCCAATTTGTAGAACCTTTCATTTATTTAGCACTATATCAACATATCGTTGTAGACGGTATTGTAAAAAAAATCCATACTGGTATACCATAATACATAACATATCCCCCAGCACTATGCACAATGTGTCACCCTCCCTGTGACTCACTGAGGAATCAACAATGTTGGACAGCAACCATACCCAACATGACTTCCGGAAATACCTACAAGCTCAACTTTTTTTCTATGAAGGGAGAGGGGTTTCAATGTGTGCACATTGCTAGGGTATTGAAACACCAAAATAAACAGTGGAGCACATTAGGATGCGGTTGCTTCAATGCATGCAGCGATTAGGGACTGAGCAAGGTGAGGGTTGTTCAGTTCCAAGATTATTCTGTTCTCTCTTGGGGAGAGCTGTGTAGAGGATAGAGGACACTAACAGGATTTTGAAGAATTGTTGAAGCTATTGATGACATTCTGTCTGGGCTAGAGGCTGTGTGTTCGTCTGACATTCTGTCTGGGCTAGAGGCTGTGTGTTTGTCTGACATTCTGTCTGGGCTAGAAGCTGTGTGTTCGTCTGACATTCTGTCTGGGCTAGAGGCTGTGTGTTCGTCTGACATTCTGTCTGGGCTAGAAGCTGTGTGTTCGTCTGAAATTCTGTCTGGGCTAGAAGCTGTGTGTTCGTCTGACATTCTGTCTGGGCTAGAGGCTGTGTGTTCGTCTGACATTCTGTCTGGGCTAGAGGCTGTGTGTTCGTCTGACATTTTGTCTGGGCTAGAGGCTGTGTGTTCGTCTGACATTCTGTCTGGGCTAGAGGCTGTGTGTTCATCTGACATTCTGTCTGGGCTAGAGGCTGTGTGTTCGTCTGACATTCTGTCTGGGCTAGAGGCTGTGTGTTCGTCTGACATTCTGTCTGGGCTAGAGGCTGTGTGTTCGTCTGAAATTCTGTCTGGGCTAGAGGCTGTGTGTTCGTCTGACATTCTGTCTGGGCTAGAAGCTGTGTGTTCGTCTGACATTCTGTCTGGGCTAGAGGCTGTGTGTTCGTCTGAAATTCTGTCTGGGCTAGAAGCTGTGTGTTCATCTGAAATTCTGTCTGGGCTAGAGTCTGTGTGTTCGTCTGAAATTCTGTCTGTGCTAGAGGCTGTGTGTTCATCTGAAATTCTGTCTGGGCTAGAAGCTGTGTGTTCGTCTGACATTTTGTCTGTGTACTGAGTCAGAGGGCAGTGTCTTATTTCATCCAGGGTCTGAAACATGAGCCTGCTGTACATCACAACTATGTGTCCCAGGAGACTATTCATAGTTCTAAACATGGTGGCTGTAATGGTGGCTGTAATGATCCCCTAGTAACGTCCCGTCGTGAGACGGGATTCCCATACGTACTGTGCACAGGGCTATGACTCTATTATAGTATGCTATACAATGAGTGTACAACACATTGGGAACACCTTCCTAATAGTGAGTTTCACCCCATTTTGCCCTCAGAACAGCCTCAATTCAACAGAGCATGGACTCTACAAGGTGTCGAAAGCGTTCCACAACGATGCTGGCTCATGTTAACTCCAATGCTTCCCACAGTTGTGTCAAGTTGGCTGGATTTCCTATGGGTGATGGATCATTCTTGATATACACGGGAAACTGTTGAGCGTGAAAAATCCAACAGCGTTGCAGTTCTTGACATTCTCAAACCGGTGCACCTGGCACCTACTACCATACCCCATTCGAAGGCACTTAAATATTTTGTCTTGCTCATTCACCCTCTGAATGGCACACATACACAATCCATGACACAATTTTCTCAATGCTTAAAAATCCTTCTTTAACCTGTCTCCTCCCCTTTATCTACACTGATTGAAGAGGATTTAAGAAGTGGCATCAATAAGGGATCATGGCTTTCACCTGGTCAGTCTATGTCATGGAAAGAGCCGTTGTACCTAATGTTTTGTACACCCAGTGTATAAATCAGTGTCTCAAGCCGGTGCTGTGAAGTTCCGAGGAGAGTATAAAGCCTGACGTCATACACACAGGGCTCCTGACATTAGCCATTAGACTGACTCCGGGCCTGTTGTTACAACCCACTCCAGCCAAGGTATTTGCTAGTGTCACACCCTGAGCTGTTTCACCTGTTCCTGTTATTGTCTCCACCCCCTCCAGGTGTCACTTATTTTCCACAGTGTATTTATCTCTGTTTCCTGTCTCTCTGTGCCAGTTCGTCTTGTATGTTTGTTTCCAAGTCAACCAGCGTTTTTTCTGTTCTCCTGCTTTTTGCATTCACCTTTTTCTAGTCCTCCTGGTTTTGATCCTTGCCTGTTTCTGGACTTTGTACCCGCCTGCCTGACCATTCTGCCTGCCTTGACCAAGAGCCTGTCTGCCAGTTTGTACCTCCTGGACTCTGATCTGGTTTTGACCTTTTGCCTGTCCACGACCATTCTCTTGTCTACTTTGGATTAATAAACATTGTAACTCTAACTATCTGCCTCCTGTATCTGCATCTCGGTCTCGCCTTGTGCATTGATAGCTAGCCTTGATTACGACTGGCTGCTACAGCTGTGTACTTGTGCTGTTGATGGCCATGCCGCCTCGCCAATCTGTGTCCTTGTGCTGTTGATGGCCATGCCGCCTCGCCAATCTGTGGCATTGCTTCTCTGTTTCTCTCCACTACGCTGCTCGGAGACATCTCTATTAAATCCTGTTTGTGCATGCACAGCTTTATTATTCTGATTTAATACAACAATGCCTTCGAATATCCATTCTGCTTCCTTCACTTTTTATTTATGCCACTTCGCCAGCCAGTCTACTCCCCCTCGCCCCTCGCCCCTCGCCCCTCGCCCCCCGCCTGGCTCGACGCATGGCCCGGCAGGCAGAAAGGAAGGCAGCACAATGGATATTAAATCAGATTTATCGTCAGGCTATAGAATGGCGACCCACGGTTCTGTCTGTCTGCCGGGGAATGGGGAAGGGGGAACCCCCCTCCCGCCGCTCCGCTCCCCTCCCAGGGTGACAATACAGCCCCTGCACAATTGATGGCCCCTCAATTTGATCCCTGGAATTGGTTACATTCCTTTCGGATTGACACCGGGGCGAAATGGAATTAGGGACAGCGGGTCTAAATGTGCTTCGGTGGAATAAATGTGGAGAGCGAGGCTGAATGCTTATAGGAGCACATGAACACTTTAGCTCAACCATTCCTACTTGTCACACTGTCAGTTTAATGTGAATTTTGAAAGGGTGTTTAAGAGAATGATGTGGGTGGAGGGAGGTGGGAGGACAGAGATGGAGAGCGAGAGAACGGTAGATTGAATTGCGTTGGGCTTACATCTGATTCAGCCTGTCTAGGTTCATAATCTACACTGAGAAGACAACCTTGAGGTCATATATTCAGGTTATTTTATACTTTGTAATTAAGTAAAACAATAAATATTGAGATATTTAGACCACTCATTCTCTGGGTACAAAAGCAGTAGGCTACAGTATCTCCTGTTGCTGAGAGAGAGGCCAGAAAAGGGGGGAGTGAGAAATGCTGAGGTAGATGGAGAGATGGATCAGGATGAAATAAAGTGGTCTTCGAGTTGTGTTATGTTCTGTGCTGCTGCCTGTTTGGGTTGTCTAATGACAGTATAATCACCAAATTGTCATCAGTGTTTCCCTGAGGATTTTCTTCAGCAGTGGTGGCCAGGGTAGTGGGTGGTAAGGGGGATCATTGGCCACGGCTACTTAATGAATTTAGGGGAAACACAAACAAACAATGTTGGCATTGTTGATCATCAGAGCTTCATCAGATCTTCCTCTGTCCCTGTGCTCCACATCATTAAACGACTGGTGGGGGAAGCTTTTGGATGAGTTATTACTCACTGTATTACCAAGTATCAATACAACACAGGCCAATGTGGATGGTCTCGGCAGACACTGTGATTAAAGGGTGACTGCACTTCCTGATTTGGCCTCGTTTTGAAGATTGCTCATTAAGAAATGCTAGCGGCCATGGCTGAAGCCAAACAAGAGTTGTCTTGGTGGTGTGGTTTGATGTGCGTGTGTTCACATATCATACCCTGGCAGGTACTGTTGTTTTTCCCTCCTGAGTCACCGTAGCAATAACATAGCCACTTCTTCAAAATGGTCACTTCCTTAAAATAGACAGAATTACTCTAGGATAAGTCAAGAAATCTGTCATTTATTTGAGTTGTTTTTGCCGATTAGGTCTTAGTTGTGCAATTTCACATCTAGCTAAGGTGTTTGGTGCAATATTACTCTAGTAAAGAAATGTGCATGAAAAACTAGTCATTGCACTGCACACAGTCTATCGAGTCGGGAAAGTCTGGCTGCTCACTCAGGACGGATTTCTGAGAACAATATCTACAACATGTCTACAACTTCATCACCTGCATGCTGTCAAACTATCGTAAATAAAGAAAAGCTACATGCTGTTTATCAGTGCCCAAAATCACTTGATACAGTAGCTAGCTAAGTTACAACTCTGTGTTTGTCAATGAAGCTAGAAATTAGTAGCTATCAGGCACATTGAGCAGCCAGGCCACAATCAGCTTATCAAGTCACTGGGGAGTGACGACCTGTGATTCGGTGCCGTTTAGTTTTTCACAACTTTCTCAGTATCCGTCTGGCAGTGTTACATAGGGAATCATGTTACAAAATAGGTTGGCGAGACACAAGATGCTAGGGAATGGGTTTTGAAAGTTGGGATACAAGTGCGGTCGGATCGTCTCAATTCTCATTTTGCCCCAAAAAGTGCAGACTCAAGTGATTGACACTATCAAACACATCAGCAAGTGGCCAAGGGTTATTTCAACATGACATTGGCGACATGTTGTCTTACTGTATGTTAACAAGTCTGAGGCGCTGTGTAATGAGCAGGTCTCACTGTCTATGATTGCATAGAGCTCGCGCATCTGATAGAGCGCAATCAGCACAGCTGCTTCTCTCGTATTAGTGGACGCTGGGCAAGTGGGCGTGATCATAATCCATACCCAACCCCCTGTAAGTGACAAACTCACTTACAGAATTCAGTCTTAGACCAGACTGACTTTATGACCAAAATGATCCTATTTACTCTTAGTAGTCCATTTTTTCACTAGATGCCACATAGGCCGTTTAAAACCAGACACGATCAGTAATTAAAATCTACTTTATGTTATATTTAGAGCTAATTCATTTATGGCAAATTATTAATTGTATCTATAAGTATGTGTGTAATCTAATTAAGGAGCATTAGGGTGAGTCAGGAGTTCTGAGGGAAAGGCACAGTCAGGTACATTACTTTAATGAAAAAAGTCCTCAAGATTAGATTCTTGTTCATTACTTTTTTTAAACATGTTTTTTTACCATATTTCATTTTACCATCTCATCAATTAGAAATATTGAGAAATCTATACTTTGGCATTTAATGACAAGACACTGCACACCAATATTGACAATACATATTTACATAGTTATTTCTTGAAATGGGCACCAACATTGTTATCCTGGATCATTCTCAGGTGTTGTTGTTTCTGCTTGTTTGTTGATGGCAGATAAATGAACGACCTGCTGAAAACACATCTCCAGCTACTCTAACAAGACTGTGGTTGCCCACAAACACCCATCAACACCACCTTTTCCTCGATCTGTCTCTTTCTCAAAATGTCTCTCTCTTTTTCATGGTAGCTGGTGTTGTCAGGATGGCAGGCAGTGCTCAGCGGGTGATAATGGATGTGTGTGCAGTGATGTAGCTAGCAGCCTGCAGGAGCTCAGTCATGGTCAGATCTCTGGGGGGGTCCACAGAGAGGGGAGAGGCATCCCTGTACTGTCCTGCAGTCTGCCTGTCTGGGTCATCATCCTTCAACCTGCAGCCTCAGCGCGGCACACCTTGTTAGTATTCAGCTCCCACAGCACAGAGCTTCATCTGCTCTGCATTGCTGGGCTGTACAGGGCCAGGGCTGGCTGGGGCTGGCTGGGTGAAATATAGACAAAAGGTTCCCAATCCCATCCTCACTGTCACATCGCAGAGACATGATTCTGCCCTCTTCCATAAACGATCTCAGTCAGAGGTGTAACTTATATCACAGTTCTATTTCCTGTTGTGTAAGAGTGGATTTGTAGATCTTTGTACCGTTGTTTACTTGTGCCGTTGTTGATCTTGTACCGTTGTACAACTCAATGCCTTTATTTCCTAGTGCAGGCAGGAAATGCCACGTATTCCTTTAACAATTTAGTAGAAAAGATGACAAGACATCCAAGAAATTAGTCTTGCCTTTAGGCTCTGCTCCTTCTGGGTAGATCACCGCCAGAGCATCATGTTAAGATGATAATAATAATAATAATAAAAATAATTACAGGCAGCGAGCTGTACCAATCTCCCTGCAGGAAAGAAACCCCGAACCAAATAGGTGGAGACTGGGGTGGTGGTGAGTACAGGAAGATGCAACCGCATACTTTCGTGTAACCAACAGCAGCAGTGGTAGCAGAGAATGTGTGAGTTAAACTGATCAGCTAAAATAGACCTCCATATTAAGGTTGGAATTGTTTGTAGAATCTGATCGGTGTAAAGTCAGCTGATCCACAGCTCAAGTGACACTCTGGTTTCCTGTCTGAGCCACCTGCGCTTGATTTATATTCCGCCCCTGTGATGGAAACCTTGTAATCTCCAGGTCTTCAGTTGATCTTTAACCTCTGCCTGTTGATAGGTGTAATATAGACAATCTAATAGAGATTTATGGTCTCTCTCTGTGGATATTGTATCTCTGATTAGTATTGATCTGAGGAGGAGCCATACCTCTTCTCTCATAGATGGGGTCTTCCAATATCTGCTCTTCTTTTCTCTGCCTCACAGAGACAGGCATTTGAATGGCTTGAAACTCATAAGATTTTAAATTGAGTTTTGATAACAATAAGTGTACATGAATTGGACACTTAGTCTCTCTTTTTAAAAGTGCATTGTGAAGAGTTTAATTCCAAAATGCTATATATTAAATTTCAGAATTAGGTTTATTATTTAAAGAAATGATTAGAGATGTGTGTGTTTTTCCACTGTCTAATCATGGCATGGGGTTGTTCAATGACAGACGTGTATTTGTTTAAAATCTATCACTTGATGGTTTCATTTCAGAGCGACAAATAATGATGTTTTTTGGCAAAATGCTATATATCCGCCTCTCAGAGAAATAAGTAGTACTGCTAGATTTTACACAGTCAAATATAACAAATAACTACATTTTAATAAAGAACTGTACAAATTATACACGTCTGACAAATATTTAAAATAAAATAATAACTCAATACAGTAATATGAGATCTGTATGTAAAACGTTGACATTTAACATTTTGGTCATTTAGCAGATGGTCGTATCCAGAGTGACTTACAGTAAGTGCATTCATCTTAAGATAGCTAGGTGAGACAACCACATATCACAGTCAATTATACAGGATACCAACATTGCATTCCAGCTGAGCAATGGATGTATAGCGTTATTCAAAAAAATAAAAATAATCATACACATCTAAAATCTATTAATAAAAAAAAAAGCAATCATTTTTGATGAAAAAACACAAATATGAAAAATTGGTGAATATAGCGTTTTGGAAATAAACTTTTCATATATAATTGTCCCCCACAATGATATTGGATTGACAATGCAAATTTTGAAAAGTCACCCCCCTCACCCCGTTTGACCTAAAGTTATGACATCTGGTATATAGGTCCCTCTCCTCACAAGAAACAAATTTATCTCAGGGACCCATAAGGTCCGCCATGATGGATTTTCCGACATTTAGATGTTTTTTTTCTTCTATGTATTACTCATCTCATATGAATATACTGTATTCTATACTATTCTACTGTATCTTAGTCTGTGTATTACTCATCTCATATGTATATATTGTATTCTATACTATTCTACTCTATCTTAGTCTATGCATTACTCTTCTCATATGTATATACTGTATTCTATACTATTCAACTCTATCTTAGTCTATGCATTACTCATCTCTTATGTATATACTGTATTCTATACTATTCTACTGTATGTTAGTCTATGCATTACTAATCTCATATGTATATACTGTATTCTATACTATTCTACTGTATTTTAGTCTATGTATTACTCATCTCATATGTATATACTGTATTCTATACTATTCTACTCTATCTTAGTCTATGTATTACTCTTCTCATATGTATATACTGTATTCTATACTATTCTACTGTATTTTAGTCTATGTATTACTCATCTCATATGTATATACTGTATTCTATACTATTCTACTGTATTTTAGTCTATGTATTACTCTTCTCATATGTATATACTGTATTCTATACTATTCTACTGTATCTTAGTCTATGTATTACTCTTCTCATATCTATATACTGTATTCTATACTATTCTACTGTATCTTAGTCTATGCATTACTCATCTCATATGTATATATTGTATTCTATACTATTCTACTGTATTTTAGTCTATGTATTACTCATCTCATATGTATATACTGTATTCTATACTATTCTACTGTATCTTAGTCTATGCATTACTCTTCTCATATGTATATACTGTATTCTATACTATTCTACTGTATTTTAGTCTATGTATTACTCATCTCATATGTATATACTGTATTCTATACTATTCTACTGTATTTTAGTCTATGCATTACTCATCTCATATGTATATGCTGTATTCTATACTATTCTACTGTATTTTAGTTTATGCCGCTCTGACATTGCTCATCCATATATTTATATATTCTTTATTAGATTCCTTTACTTAGAATGTGTGTATTGGGTAAATGTTGTGAAATTGTTAGATATTACTTGTTAGATATTACTGCACCGTCGGAGATAGAAATACAAGCATTTCACTGCACCCACAATAACATCTGCTAAAACACGTGTATGTGACCAATAACATTTGATTTGATTTGAAATGCAAGCACTGTCAAGATTCAACATATGCGAGAGCATTCATATTGGCCTCTTATTGACTCAGAGTTCTGAAAATATATAACATTATAGAACATTCTTCGCGGATATTGTTCTTCTTTTTCAAATGTTGCACTTTACTGGTCCATCTTCAGCTGCCCGTTATTGCATGGCGAAGTAGGCCTGTGATTTTCCCCGTGGACAGCAAATGGCAGAACATTATAGGTATTACAGAAAGGAACTTTCAGGGGAGTTTAACAAGCTCAGGCCAGGTTTATATCATGATTGATTTTCTGCTCTGAGCTTCTTTTTTTTTTTTTATCAATCCATTAAAGTGGAGCCTGCAGTGTGGCAGTGGTCCAGACACCAACATTAACATCCCATCTCTGGGCTGGAGATGTGGGGAAGGTCACTAAGGGGGAGAGGGTTGCTAGGAAAAATCCACGACTACTGGCCTGGCCTGCAACTATAGATCTGGAACTGATCAACAGGATGTACAGGTAAACACATCAAATCAGATTTATTGATCCTTCATTGCAAAGTCGATAAAGATGTTTTTAAACTCAGAAGTTACCATTAAAGCAAAAATTCATATAATTATCATTAAAACAGTGCGCACTAAGGCTTTAAAAAAATATATAGCTTTTGATCCGAGGTGTAAATATAATATACAACTGTAAATACAACCTAGGCTATATATATTATATATATATATATATATATATATATATATATATATATATATATATTTGTTCTGGAAATATTTGAGATGCTCAAGTCAGACAAAAATATGTTGGGGACAGATCTATTTGAAAGGGTTTTCTATTGGAAAGTGAATGTTTTGTCATGTTGTCAGTGGAACAGCGAAAGAACTCTGTTATTACTCTGTAGCTACACAGCAATAGTACATATTATAGCCTGGGTTCTGTACAGAATGAGTCAACAACTATTATCAATGTCCCAGACTCACTTAAATATTACATCGCTCAACAGTCTAAATCTTATCCATAATTGTCTCAAAGTGTGTCCCAAATGACATCCTATTCCCCAAATAATGCACTACTTTTAAGCAGAGCCCCATTGGCCCTGGTCAAAAGCAGTGCTCTAAATAGGCAATAGGGGGCCATTTGGGAAGTAGCCAGAAAAGAAAAGGAAAATACATGTTCCTGAGGAGCAGCAATCTTCTCCTGCTTGTGACTTGATGAAAGGTTATATCCAGAGCAGCAACAGCTGTTTGTGTTGAGGGAGAGTCTTATGTTAAATCTGCCTCAGACAGTGTGAGAAGTGAACAAGTCATTTAGCAGCAATGATCTGTCTACCAAATTTCTCAATCCTCTGGTATGTGAGCCTAGCTTTACTGTGCTGCCCGTGTCTTCATTTCCCCTGAAATCCTCTCTGAGAGGCAGTCCTGCGCTATTAAACAGCATCTGTGGCTTGGAACCTGAGGACACACACTGACCTCCTCTTCTCTCCATTAGTTCTGTGTGTTCTTGTGTGTGTAAGTGCCTGTATGTGTGTGTGTGTGTGTGTGTGTGTGTGTGTGTGTGTGTGTGTGTGTGTGTGTGTGTGTGTGTGTGTGTGTGTGTGTGTGTGTGTGTGTGTGTGTGTGAGAGAGAGAGAGAAAGTGCGCTTGTGAGGGAGTGAGTAAACATCATTGGATGTGAGTTAGGGCAGAATCGATGGTTCCAGGGTCACGACTTTACCTGTCACTGCTTTGTGGGCAGCCTCAGTGTGTGCGTGTGTGTGTGCCTGTGTGTGTGTGTGCCTGTGTGTGTGTGTGTGTGTGTGTGTGTGCGCCTGTGTGCCTGTGTGCGTGTGTGCGTGTGTGTGTGTGTGTGTGCCTGTATGTGTGTCTCTTCTAGTCGTTGCAGAGTGCAGTATTATGCGACAGAGCTGCATTGGAACATCGTGCTTTAATTCTATGACGATGTACAGTAGCACTGCACTCCCAGGCAGATATAGATCAAATCAAATCAAATGGTATTAGTCACATGTGCCGAATACAACAGCTGTAGACCTTACAGTGAAATGCTTACTTACAAGCCCTTAACCAACAATGCTTTAAGCTATAATGCTTTAAAATAAGTGCTAAGTAAAAATAGATAAATAGAAAATTAAAGTAACAAATAATTCAACAGCAGCAGTAAAATAACAAGTGCGGCTATATACAGGGGCTTCCGGAACAGAGTCAATGTGCGGGGGCACCGGTTAGACGAGGTAATTGAGGTAATATGTACATGTAGGTAGAGTTAAAGTGACTATGCATTGATTATAAACAGAGAGTAGCAGCAGCATAAAAGAGGGGTCTGGGTAGCCCTTTGTTTTGCTGTTCAGGAGTCTTATGGCTTTTGGGCTAGAACCGGCCTTTTGGACCGAGACTTGGGCGCTCCGGTACCGCTTGCAGTGCGGCAGCAGAGAGAACAGTCTATGACTAGGGTGGCTGGAATCTTTGACAATTTTTAGGGACTTCCTCTGACACTGCCTGATATAGAGGTTCTGGATGGCAGGGAGCTTGACCCCAGTGATGTACTGGACCGAATGCACTACCCTCTGCAGTGCCTTGAGGTCGGAGGCCGAACAGTTGCCTTACTAGGCAGTGATCGAGAGCAACCAGTCAGATTGCTCTCGATGGTGCAGCTTTAGAAACTTCTGAGGATCTGAGGACCCATGCCAAATCTTTTCAGTCTCTTGAGGGGGAATAGGCTTTGTCGTGCCCTCTTCACTATTTTCTTAGTGTGTTTGGACCATGACAGTTTGTTGGTGATGTGGACACCAAGAAACTCTCAACCTGTTCCACTACAGCCCCGTCGATGAGAAAGGGGGCGTGCTCGGTCCTCCTTTTCCTGTAGTCCACAATCATCTCCTTTGTCTTGATCACGTTGAGAGAGACGTTGTTGTCCTGGCACCACACAGCCAGGTCTCTGATCTCCTCCCTATAGGATGTCTCGTCGTTGTTGGTGATCAGGCTTACCATTGTTGTGTCATCTGCAAACTTGATGATGGTGTTGGAGTTGTGCCTGCAATCATGAGTGAACGGGGAGTACAGGTGGAGACTGAGCACGCACCCCTGAGGGGCCTCCATGTTGAGGATCAGCGTGGCGAATGTGTTTTCCCCTACCCTTACCACCTGAATGACACATTCACACACTCCTAGGCAAGCCAGGCACTACGTACTGTAGATCTATTGTTGCTAGCCAATTAGAGAAAAGCTTTTGAACGAAGAACTCTCCTCTTGATCCAATACTGAGAGCTCCACTGCTAAAGTATCTGCAGGGGAGGATCCAATGAGTAAGCATATTTACCCTCCACATTAGTTGAGTCATTAGAACCCAGGAGTCAGGACTAGGATTTCAAAATTCCAACTAGGATTTCTGGAAAACCAGGGAATTTATTGATAGTTCCCGGAATTTTGCAACCCTAGTCAGAACCTCATAGGTTATACTCTACTGAGCATTACTATTTTCAGAAGTATTTAGCATCCACATTTGTTCATTGTTAATGATTTGTTCTCAACTTTTATCTCTTGCAATAGATTATCATCTAATTAAGATGGCATACAATCACCCTGAAATGTAATGAGTGGGACATCATTAGCATCTAACAAATGGCTGCTGTAATTCCCTGTATCGCTCTATGAGAAATAGTCACTCTGAAATCACTGCACTTTCTCTATTGATTGATACTGGAGCCACTCAACAATCGCACAAGAATAAAATAGCAGGAGATATTGCTCAGCATATTTATATGTACACTATTATGCATTCACAGGGTGATAGACCAAGACGGCTGTTTCTTCTAGAGAATAACCTATCCATTTGGCGGTGTAGCTGTGTGCACACAGCAGCAAAACAGCATGGAACATGATTCCCACTTTACAATGTACTTTTGACATTACCAAATGGGATTGAATGTATTACAGCATTTGGAAATGTACCTTCCTACATCGTGAAATCAGGTTACTGGCTTCCACTGAAGTTCCATCAAGGAATCAAATTTCAGGACCGTACCTTAGATATTTTATATTGAATTTCTAAATGCATGTTTTTTTCTGTTCGGGTGGAATTGTAAGGCTTGATGCCTTTGAACTTCTTCCACTTATACAGATAGCTTCCATAACAAATATTGAACATGTAGGTTAGTTCCCATTTGGCTATTTATAAGCTTGTTTTATTTGGGTTGGATTGCCCATATCACATGCTATAAAATGTGTTAGCAAAGACTATTTCCTGTAGAAGTTCCTGTCTATGGTTACAGATGATAAATACTGTGTTCGAAAGTTATAGTGAGTCTGATGGTATGACTGAAAACAAAACAATGCTTACCTCTTCCAGTATAAAATAGTTGTAATGCAACAGAGGCTTATTATATTTACCAGGTTTTGTTGGAATTCTCTACTTTGGGTACAGAAATGTAGAGTCCTGTTTTGTTCAGTTTTGTAGAGTAATATTCAGGATCTCTGGAGGTTTTCAAACCAACTTTTCTCTGGTAACCTTTGAATTGCTCTCTGTGTGTTTATGGGTGTGAACAAAGGACATGCTGTCGATATGTGGGGAAAAGAGAGGCATCTTGGATAAATATTGACTCAGACAAAATGGATTCTCTTCTTTGTGGATTGTAAAAAAGACAAACGCAAAGAGTCTTACACCCAGTTCCCACTGCCACTTACTTCCATGTTTGGAAACATAGCAGAATCAACAGTTACAATCTAGTAGACAGGGGAGGTTGGTGGCACCTTAATTGCTTCTACATCTGCATTGCTTGCTGTTTGGGGTTTCAGGCTGGGTTTCTGTACAGCACTTTGTGACATCGGCTGATGTAAAAAAGGGCTTTATAAATAAAATTGATTGACTGATTGATTGATTGATTGATTGGTTGATTGATTGATTGATTGATTGAACGGGCATGTGGTAATGACTGGAGCAAAATGAGTGGAATGGTATCAAATACAGTTGAAGTCGGAAGTTTACATACACCTTAGCCAACTACATTTAAACTCAGTATTTCATCATTCCTGACATTTAATCCTAGTAAAAATTCCCTGTTTTAGGTCAGTTAGGATCACCACTTTATTTTAAGAATGTGAGATGTCAGAATAATAGTAGAGAGAATAATTTATTTCCGCTCTTATTTCTTTCAGCACATTCCCAGTGTGTCAGAAGTTTACATACACTCAATTAGTATTTGCCTTTAAATTGTTTAACTTGGGTCAAACTTTTCGGGTAGCTTTCCACAAGCTTCCCACAATAAGTTGGGGGAATTTTAGCCCATTCCTCCTGACAGAACTGGTGTAACTGAGTCAGGTTTGTAGACCTCCTTGCTCGCACACACTTTTTCAGTTCTGTCCACAAATGTTCTATAGGATTGAGGTCAGGGCTTTGTGATGACCACTCCAATACCTTGACTTTGTTGTCCTTAAGCCATTTTTTCACAACTTTGGAAGTATTCTTTGGGTCATTGTCTGTTTGGAAGACCCATTTGCGACCAAGCTTTAACTGACTGATGTCTTGAGATGTTTCTTCAATATATCCACATAATTTGCCATCCTCATGATGTCATCTATTTGTGAAGTGCACTATATTTTTGTTTTATCAGACCAGAGAACATTTCTCCAAAATGTACCATCTTTGACCCCATGTGCAGTTGCAAACCTAAGTCTGGCTTTTTTATGCCGGTTTTGGAGCAGTGGCTTCTTCCTTGCTGAGCGGCCTTTCAAGTTGTCGATATAGGACTTGTTTTACTGTGGATATAGATACTTTTGTATCTGTTTCCTCCAGCATCTTCACGAGGTCCTTTTCTGTTGTTCTGGGATTGATTTGCACTTTTTGCACCAAAGTACGTTCATCTCTAGGAGACAGAGCGCTTCTCCTTCCTGAGCGGTGTGACGGCTGCGTGGTCCCATGGTGTTTATATTTGCATACTATTGTTTGTACATATGAACTTTTTGTCAATCAGAAGCTTCTAAAGACATGACATAATTCTCTGGAATGTTCCAAGCTGTTTAAAGGCAACTTAATGTATGTAAACTTCTGACCCACTGGAATTGTGATACAGTGAATTATAAGTAAAATGATCTGTCTGTAAACAATTTTGGGGAAAATGACTTGTGTCATGCACAAAGTAGATGTCCTAACCGACTTGCCAAAACTATAGTTTGCTAACAAGAACTTTGTGGAGTGGTTGAAAAATGAGTTTTAATGATTTCAACCTAAATGTATGTAAACTTCTGACTTCAATTGTTCATCAAACACATGATTTGACCGGCGAGTGACCGAGTGGCGCAGCCGTCTAAGGCACTGCATCGCAGTGCTAGAGGTGTCACTACAGACCCTGGTTTGATCCCGGGCAGTATCACAACCGGTCGTGATCGGGAGTCCCATAGGGCGGCTCACAATTGGTCCAGCGTTGTCTGGGTTAGGGGAGTGTTTGGCCGTGGTAGGCCTTCATTGTAAATAAGAATTTGTTCTTAACTGACTTGTTTAGTTAAATCAAGGTTAAATACAAAATAAATGGTTTGATGGCATTCCATTTGCTCCAGCCATTTTTATGAGCCCTTCTCCCCTCAGTAGCCTCCTGTGCTGTGAGAGGAATATGAACACGTGGCTCTCACAATTACTGCTGCACAGTAGGAGAGAGAAAGAGAGCGAGAGAAAGTGAGATCAAAGGTAAATCAAAACATCTAAAGAGACACATTTACATACTGCATAAGGTCTTTTGTAGTGTCAGTTTGGTTCCTGTACCGATGGCTTAATCATGCTACAGTATAGGCATTGTTGACCCTCAGGATAGTCCCCTGGTACACATCAAGCACTTAGAACACAGAGGAAGAGAGGAAGATTCACAAAGCCTTACAGGACTGGATGGAGGAGTAGAACTCAAGACTAGCAATACAGTACAGTTCACATATACTAGGAGGAAAGGAATGGGAATTTGGTACACTCTTAGAAAAAAGGGTTCCAAAAGGGTTCTTCGGGGGTCCCATAGGGATCCAAAAAGGGTTCTCCTATGTGGAAAGAGTTTTTACATAGAACCCAAAAGGGTTCTACCTGGAACCAAAAGGGTTCTATGGGGACAGGCGAACCCTTTCAGGTTCTAAATAGCACCTTTTTTTCTAATAGTGTATTTAAAGAAAGTCTACCAAAGTCTAGCACCATCCAAGACAAAACACCTTCAGAATAATCCTCCGTATCACAAGCAATCCAGGCAGAGAGAAGTGCTTATAGGATAGAGGAAAGAGCCAGAGAGGCTATTGGCACCGTTGCCCTTTCCACTGATGAATGGGAGTCAGCCAGAAGTGAGATCAGACGATGAGACAAACAGATAAACCTGGAAGGAGAATACAGAAACAGAGACTGATCCTTTATTCCTAATCACAGTGCCCCTGTGACCACCCCAACCAATACCACCTCCAGCACCACAATAGGAGCAGACAGTAGGGTGAGCGATAGGAGGGCCTCCTGCCTCCGGGGCCATAGAGGATGGCCACCTTATCTCCCCTATCAAACACCTCAGCACATCTCCCCTGAAGGCCTCTGATACGCTTGTGTCTGGAAACAGCCTCCTCATTGTAACTATTCAACCCTCGATTGTTTAGCAATTTGTGCCCAATGAGACAGAACCATGATACCATCTCCAGTCTAGTGTGATCGGATTGACAGTAATTGAAAAGGGACACTCCCACAAACAGGCTCTGTTGTTTGCTGGGTTTACAAATCAACTTTTTGGTCACAGGATTTTCATTCATCATGGTCACAATGACAGTCCCATCACCTAAACTTTGTTTGTTTATTGACCTTGTTTGTTTACATTTACGTCATCAACCTTCAGAGTAAGAGTTAAATGAGTGTAAGGTAAAGGCTAGATTCTGTTGATTAAAATTTTATGACATTTTTCCTGCTCGGAGAACTGAAATGTGCTTAGAGAGCCGGCATCGACAGGCTGCCACCCGAGGAGAGATTGTTACAAGGGAGAAGTGGCACTGACTTGGCCATGTCTTTTGACTGTACTGCTCTGTTGAGGTTACAGGTGGAGTTAGAGTTTTAGAACCTCAGTCTGACTCAAATGACAAATCACTCAACTCTGCTCATTAGGCAGCAGAGGACAATGTCAACACTACTGTATATTCTCTGGTAAAACGGCTGGGCACTAGGGCACTTCCATGGTAACAGAGCGATACTGAGACTCAGATTTTTCTCTTTGAAATGTATGTCAATCACAAAACAATGATTGCAAAGTAAAACAAACCATACAAATAGTGCTTCATTTGTATATCGGGAGGTGCCGGAACAAAAAGTGAGCATGAGAGTGGTGTAACCTGGGGAGTTCTGAGGTAGCGGGGTGCATGAGAAGAAAAATAAATCACCTTTATAATAAAGCATTACATGCATATCATCGCATTTGCGTAGTGGCATAGCGCAGTAGAGTTGAGGCACACATGGGGAACATCTTCAGTAGCCTAGGATCCCGGAAGAATGTTGTGGCCTTTAATAAACACATTTCATACAATTCTACGTAATTTTACATGACTGGAGACTTTGGCAGAATCCCTTTTAATACCACACAAATTATCGAAATGGCAGGCTACTTTGACACAGACAATCAATAAAATGACATCAATAAAAATGACCTTGTCTTGAATCCATCAATAACCTAGGCCTAGGTGTGTGGAGGCATATCGTATTGTACAATATGAGGAGGAAATTATAGTCCTAAAAATGCTTTCCAGTTTCACCCAATGATGTGCAGCTCACTCGCGGGTGATGGCGAATACGTTCATGACAAAGGACTATCTCTCTCTTGTTTTACTTTGTAAAACTATATTTGGAAGTTAATCAAACATTTTGGTAGCCTACAGCATGCGGATTAGAGTCCTCTGTTTTCAGCGGGAGCTTTCCAACCTGGGTTTTCCCGCGATTTGAAATACTGCGAAAGGCCTGTATTGTCTGCATGTTGTTCACTGACAGATTTGCGATCCCCACTGTAGGCTATGCCTTAATATTGGGCTACATACAATCCACATCTAGGCTTAAAAAAAAAGAAGCTATTGATCCTCTGTCACTAAATGATAAGCCCTCTCATGGTGTAATAGGCTATTCTGAATTATTTCATTTATTTCTGAACAATCAGCATTAATTCTATAACTTTGGCAAATGTATTTCAATTTATAGGGGAGCTGCAGCCCCTCCAGAACACTTTGCACGGCAATGATTCTATAAGGAAATAAATGATGACGTACAGTGGTGTAGAGATGAGTGTTGCAGGCTCATGTTAATCAGAGCAGAGAGAGGGAGAGAGAACATATACAGTGAATCTCATTCTAGTTTTGTGAGAGATACAGGCACGCTTCTCACACAGCCTGTTGGTTGTTGGTCTCAGACATAGGTTACAATGTTGTGCAAACCATAAGCCCTGGCCGGCCAAACCCGAATAAACTCTTAGAATATCAGGCCCGGGGGCTCAAATTAAGCACTGCATAAAACTATATGCACAAGGACTACTTTTAACAATTTCCACAGAACATTTTACAAAAACACATTGACTTGAAGAACAGTGCAGATGCAAAGTTCGGTAACAGAATGACGGTTTGTGCCGTCATTCTGTTACCAAACTTCGCATCTGCAAGTTCTGCTCTTCAAGTAAATGTATTTTTGGGGGGGTATTGTTAATTAAAGGTCCAATTAAGTACCTTACTGTGATTGTTTTCAATTAAAATGGTCCAAAATGAACAAAAATAGCTTCTTAGCAAAGAGCAATTTCTCAAGCAAGAATTTAACTAGGACTGTGGTCTAAGTGGGGAAGGGAAAACTAAAAACTAGCTGTTATTGGCAGAGAGGTTTGGAACTCTCTTTCTTATTGGTCTATTGATGAATTTACCGCCTGGTGATGTCAACAGGCAGGGCAAAACTCCATCCCACAAAAACAGGCTGAGATTTCAGGCGGTCTTTTCAAACTTTTTTCCGACCTCGTAGTGTAGAAATATACACTGCTCAAAAAAATAAAGGGAACACTAAAATAACACATCCTAGATCTGAATGAATGAAATACTCTTATTAAATACTTTTTGGCTACCTTTGGCGAGCACATGGAGGGCTGTGCGGCCCCCCATAGAAAGGCCACCCCACACCATGACTGACCCACCGCCAAACCTGTCATGCTGGAGGATGTTGCAGGCAGCCGAACGTTCTCCACGGCGTCTCCAGACTGTCACGTCTGTCACATGTGCTCAGTGTGAACCTGCTTTCATCTGTGAAGAGCACAGCGCGCCAGTGGCGAATTTGCCAATCTTGGTGTTCTCTGGCAAATGCCAAACGTCCTGCACGGTGTTGGCTGTAAGCACAACCCCCACCTGTGGACGTCGGGCCTCATACCACCCTCATGGAGTTGGTTTCTGACCATTTGAGCAGACACATGCACATTTGTGGCCTGCTGGAGGTCATTTTGCAGGGCTCTGGCAGTGCTCCTCCTGCTCCTCCTTGCACAAAGGCGGAGGTAGCGGTGCTGCTGCTGGGTTGTTGCCATCCTACGGCCTCCTCCACGTCTCCTGATGTACTGGCCTGTCTCCTGGTAGTGCCTCCATGCTCTGGACACTACGCTGACAGACACAGCAAACCTTCTTGCCACATCTCGCATTGATGTGCCATCCTGGATGAGCTGCACTACCTGAGCCACTTGTGTGGGTTGTAGACTCCGTCTCATGCTACCACTAGAGTGAAAGCACCGCCAGCATTCAAAAGTGACCAAAACATCAGCCAGGAAGCATAGGAACTGAGAAGTGGTCTGTGGTCCCCACCGGCAGAACCACTCCTTTATTGGGGGTGTCTTGCTAAATGCCTATAATTTCCACCTGTTGCCTATTCCATTTGCACAACAGCATGTGAAATTTATTGTCAATCAGTGTTGCTTCCTAAGTGGACAGTTTGATTTCACAGAAGTGTGATTTACTTGGAGTTACATTGTGTTGTTTAATTGTTCCCTTTATTTTTTTGAGCAGTGTATATACAACACAGGAAAATCTCATTTTTCACCACACTGGGCCTTCAAAGTACTCCTTGTGCATAGAGTTGTTTGGTTTGTTTAACATAGTTTAGTCTCATCGCCACTCATGTCTCTCAGTTTCAGTCAGAACAAAACCCATCTCACAACCTCTACATAGGTTGAAGTGAACTGGCATTGTTCAGTACATGGCATACAAATACCTCTTCTCTACCTTTAAGTTCAGAGTCAAGCATCTCAGTGCAGAAAGGCTGCAGAGACGAGGCACCCCTCATGATTCAACCGAATTCCACTGAATATTGTGAATGAGGAACAACCAAGCTCCCTACCTCTCATGGAGGAGTCAACAGGTCATGGACCCCTGTGGTACACAAAAGATGACAGAATAACCTCTCTGGATAGCATTTTACAAGGCCTTCTAAATGTTTCATACACTGGACATGGAATTGTGCCTTCGATAAATGCTAGAGCTGGTGAACTGTGGGCTACTTGTGGGAGTTGCTCTCTCCACCTTCGCATGCCCTCCTCTATTGCCTGTGTGTGTGTTTACTGCTTGCAGTGGAGTCCTCATTCACAGGCCCAGCAGGTGTGGAGCTGCGTCCAAGCTCCAGATGGTTTAGAGACACAGGTGCTCCAGCTGGCTGGCCAGTTTCAGGTGTTTTAGCCCCAGCCAGATTGATTCTCTTCGGTCTGGGCGGTAGTATAGAGGCCAGGCATGGGTCCATCCTGGCTGGATGGCTTTCTGGCTGGATAGCTGGCTGGCTGGCTGGCTAGATGGCTGGTTGGCTGGATAGCTGGCTGGCTGGCTGGCTGGCTAGATGGCTGGCTGTCTGGATAGCTGATTGGATGGCTGGTTGGCTGGCCAGCCAAACACAGAAGGAGATATCTGGACTGGTCAGTCCAGCAAGGAGGGAGCATACTGCTGGCAGGGAAAAAAGAAGAGAGGAGAGCTGGCCACAGATCAAACAGAGATGTCAACATGCATGAGGAAGAATTGCAAACACATGCTGAACACAGAAATAACTTCTCCGTTGGACTCACAGAGATGCACACAGGCACCCACACATGACCCCCTGCCCGAACGCCCGCACGTACACTCTCTATGCTCTCTTACACATACCCTACGGTACAAACCCACATACCTAGTCACAAGTCACGCAAGAGACCAGGTGCTTTCTTCCTCTGTCTAATATCAGCTTTCCTGAGAATTCATATTGCCGTATTGATTTCCTCCAGAGGTGACATTTACAGCTGGCTCTGCCAAGTGGCTCTACTCTGCTCACTGCCTCCGGCCCTCATCAATGGAGTCACTCCTTTAATCACACTGCTGCCCTGTCACACCCGCTGGACACCTACAATAATGGGACTGCCACTCTGCAGCCCAGCCACTCATTCAGCCGAATGAAACAGGCCAACCCTACCTGATCATTACCAGCAGTGGGGCTGTCACTCTGTTGACCACTCATATAATGGGACCAGCCATCCTAGCTGTCATTAGTGGGGTCACACTCTAGCTACATACTACTGTAACTATTTGTTCTGCCGTTGTGGTGATCCTCGTTCCCTTCGCGCCCCATGTACCATTCCATGTGATCAATGGAAAAGGCGTTGGGCTAGTAATCGAAAGGTCGCTGGTTTGAATCCCAGAGTTGACAAAAATCTATTGATGTGCCCTTGAGCAAGGCACACTCTTATAAAAAAGGGTTCTGTCCCCATAGGAGATCCCTTTTTGGTTCCAGGTATAGCACCTTTTTTTCAAAGAGTGCACTTAACCCTAATTGCTCCTGTAAGTCACTCTGGATAAAATGTGTAAATATATAAATGTAAAAGCAGAATGCATAGATTTTATTTCCTTGCTGCACAAATACAACTCACAAAATAAGTGTTTATCAATAGGTTGCAGTGTTTACTTTTTCACTGCAAAAAATCCATAGGACACAAAGGACCTCTTCCTCATCTGAGTGTGGTCCCTGTAATTGATTGTATAGAATATGGCACTGTCCTACGCTAACAGAGAGCACAGTCTTTCTCTATTCTACAGCTCTGTTCTCTGGGACCAGGGAGGGATGTTGTGTAGTGTGCGCTCTCATAAAGATTTACTGTATTACTTGTCTTTCAGTGCCAGCTGTACACTCAGATAGTCGTCCTTACAGGAGGGCGATGTAATGCATTCAATGAAGGCCTTGTATACATGTGATTTATTGGCTTGCCCCAACACTTAAATGTTACACCCCTGCCCTAGCTGCAACTATGCCCAGGCATTTATGATGTTGTAGAACACTCGTAATATACTGTAGACCTTACAGTAGGTTCATGTTGCACAGTAACAGTGTATTTTGTGATGTACTGGAGATTAATTGAATACCCTTTTGCATCTGTGGGTTCTGGGTAATCCCCGGATCAGACTGAACCATGGAAACTATCTTGAGTGAGTGAGTTTCTCTCTCTACATGTACTGTACATCCATTTCGAAATATTGCTGCGTTTTCATTTTGTGGCATTAGTGAAGAGTGAATATGCATGAAATCTGTGCTTTCCCCTGATAAAAGTGTCAACTCAGAGAATGGTGGCTGTTCGTGTCACCATCAGTGGCTCTGCTAATCCTGTCTCAGTGTGAGCGGGCCTCATATTGATAGAGAGCATCACATGTCACATTAGGCTTATTACCAGCAGGAGTGTTTGAGGGTAGACATGGATGAGGCTTGAAGCTCTCCAACTTACCCTGCCGCTCCCCCTCTAACAAATAACAAACTAACAAAACACATCCCTAATGATTTGTTGTTTAAGCCCATTATATGACTATTTCCGCTGAGGCCTCAAAAAGCACACAAGCAAGGATATGATATTATTACATTATGTAAAACATATTTGTATGCTCTCTCCACTTCAGTTTTCTCTCTACTGTTCTACCCTTTCTGTCCAATCACTCTCCTTCTCTCCAGGGGTAAAAATAGATTGAATTTCTTCCCGGTGTGGGACCTCCTGTGTGTGCATTCACCCCAAACATCTAGCAGCACTGGCCCTGTACATTCTGCCTCCATATCCCCAGTCAACTAGTATAGTGTACACTAGGGCTGGACGGTATACCGTGTTTTGCGATATACTGGTATTGATTCACGGACCAGTTTGAGTTTTTACTTTACCTTCTATAACGGTATTTGAATTTTTGGTTTGTTAAATGTGATACTCAGTGTGTAACGTCCATTTTTATAGTTTACTTCGCTACTTGAATCTCTCTCTCTCCACGCCGCTTTCCACACAGACCTAGCCCCGGCTCCTGTCACTCAAGGAGCGCATTTGTTGTTGCTTGACCAACGAGACACTTTCATACAGTCTGCATGGTCAATGCAGCACATGCAAGAATGTTGATGACAATGATGCTGTTGTCACTTTGCTGCATCGATCAATATAAATCTACTAGCATTCTATAATTACACTATTAGCTTGTGTTTCTTACATCAGCAAACAGCTAGTTTGTCTTTTCTTAGCAAGTTGTTCCTAAATCTTGTTAGCTAGCTAGCTAATAAATGTACTCAGTAAGAGCATATACAGCCTGAGCAGTATAAAACAATCAGAATGGAGAAAGACCCATTGAAATAACTGAGAATATATGTGTTGCCACCCTAAGGTCACACACTACTCATAAAGCAAATTTAGAACACACAAAAAAACATACCGTCAAATACTTCATACAGTGAGTTTTTTTTAAATAACCTGATCAAATATTTTGGCCATATCGCCCAGCCAGGGCGTCGGCAGAACAGAACATAATAGCAGCCCAATTCATATGGCTATGCTACAAATTAAACACAATTTTTACACATCTGGTTAGTAGGCTATATAATCAGTTAATATCAATAACATATCCTATTATCCGAAAATAACAATATTTTCAATCTGATTACACATATAAAATTGCCAATGCCTCTATTAAATTAGTTTATTTTTATTTTTAAAGCTTGCAATAAAGAGAACATGACGGTCTGAAAAAAGTATCAAAAGAAAGGTGAATAATGAAAATAGAAATTTCAGGGAAGAATGGACAGAGAAACCATATTTCTCCAATGCCAAACCAGAGTGTCTTGTTTGCAATGAAACGGTTGCTGTTCGCGAATAATTAAATATTAGTCCTCCTTATGAATCTAAGCATGACACTTTCAAAAGTTACCTTTCAGTCTAGACAGAGGCTGAACGATGCAGACCAATTTAAGCTTCAACTGCTGGCTACTCGTCCGTTGCTTAACCCAACAACAGAAGTATTTCCCTAAAGTTGGATTGGTTTAAACATATTCTTTATTTCACCTTTATTTAACCAGGTAGGCCAGTTGAGAACAAGTTCTCATTTACAACTGGGACCTGGCCAAGATAAAGTAAAGCAGTGTGACACAAACAACAACACAGAGTTGTACATGGAAAAAACAAACATACAGTCAATAACACAATAGAAAATAGTCTATATACAGTGTGTGCAAATGGTGTGAGGAAGTAAGGCAATAAATTGGCCATAGTAGCGAAGTAATTACAATTTAGCAAATTAACACTGGAGTGATAGATGATGATGTGCAAGTAGAAATACTGGTGTGCAAAAGAGCAAAAAAGTAAATAAAAACAATATGGGGATGAGGTAGGTAGATTGGGTGGGCTATTTACAGATGGGCTGTGTACAGCTGCAGCAAATCTTAAGCTGCTCAGACAGCTGATGTTTAAGTTAGTGAGGGAGATATAAGTCTCCAACTTCAGCAATTTTTGCAATTCGTTCCAGTCATTGGCAGCAGAGAACTGGAAGGAAAGGCGCCCAAAGTAGGTGTTGGCTTTGGGGATGATCAGTGAGATATACCTTCTGGAGCGCGTGCTACGGGTGGGTGTTGTTATCGTGACCAGTGAGCTGAGATAAGGCGGAGCAGAAAAGCAAAAGCTCAATTAATAGGGATAGCAAAGTACATTCTTCATCTCCTCGAATATTGAAGTTCACAGCTCAGCCTCAGACGGTCATAGAGATGAATCAATATGTCTCCATATGCATCAGTCTTTTGTGGGCATTTTAAAGCTTGTTTCTAGCATAAGGCATCAAAGAGTTAAGCATTGTTATAGAACGCTTTATATTATCTGGATACTTTTGATTTATTTATTTTAAAATATAAAGCTAACAATAGGTATAATTTTTCTCATTTTCTTTAAAAAAGGTTATGACATACCCTCATTCAATTGGAGCCCCGGTTTTAACCAAACACACCAAGCCCCTCAGACTATACGGAGTGCATGGTGACAAATATATGGATAGCATAATTGTGTCTGTCATACAGGAAGGCCCACCTCTTATTTATTCGAACAGGAAGAAATAGGCTCCAACAAAGCCTTTCTGTTGTGAGTGAAGTCGAATGAAAACAAATTGTTTAAATGAATGTCTTTCAGCACCATTTGCTGTCCACCTCTGTTTGATTATGCCGCAGCTGCTCCAAAGCTGATGTCACTTTCTCCTTCTTCTCTCTCCTCATTTCTTCTTTTTTCTTTAATATTGAAGATATATTGTGGCTTCAATCAATGTAATTGTCTGCATAATTTCCAAGCCCTCAAATATATATTTTTTTGTAAATACAGTATATAAATGGGCTACAGAACAATGTCATGGGGTACTACTCTTTCTACCGTAGGCTACTGTACATAATTTATGGTAAATTAATTTGATGGGGCGTTGGTAGAGTGCTGCAGCTCTGCGTTTCTGCAACAGTACCCTGGAGAGGCACGCTGGGCCTGGACAAGCTAAATATTTTGCACCCCTGCCTTTGGAAAAGTGGGCACTGCTCATCGTAGGGCGGCATCGGTGCTCACCTATATGTCCCTAATGCCACTGAGTGAGTCATCATTGTTTTGTGGCAGAATAATGTGAGGGATGTTTTGTTGTTGGTGTGCTCGGGAAATTCCGCCCTCGTCAAACTGCCCCAAATATTGTCAAAGACTCCAGTCACCCTAGTCATAGACTTTTTCTCTGCTACCGCACGGCAAGAGGTACCGGAGTTCCAAGTCTAGGTCCAAAAGGCTCCTTAACAGCTTCTACCCCCAATTCATGAGACTGCTGAACTATTAATCAAATGGCCAACTGGACTATTTGCATTGACCCCCTTCACCATTGTTTCTACACTGCTGCTAGTCGCTGTTTATGATCTATGCAGTCACTTTACCCCTACCTACATGTACAAATTACCTCGACTAACCTGTACCCCGCACATTAACTTGGTATAGGTAAACCCTGTACATTGCCTCATTATTATAGCCTCACTCGGGCTCCCGAGTGGCACATCAGTCTAAGGCACCGCTTCTCAGTGCTAGAGGGGTCACTACAGAACCTGGTTAGATTCCAGGCTGTATCACAACCGGCCGTGATTGGGAGTCCCGTAGGGTGGCTCACAATTGGCCCAGCGTCGTCCTGGTTAGGGTTTGGCCCGGTGTAGGCCGTCATTGTAAATAATAATTTGTTCTTAACTGACTTGCCTAGTTAAATAAAAACATTGTTCTTCTATTGTGTAACTTTTTTTTATATATATATATTTTTTACTTTAGTTTATTTAAATGTGTAATTTATCTTAAAATGAATTACCTTTTATTGTGGCATAAATACAACCAGTCATGATGTTTTCATCTGATTGTCAAACAGTCACTTCAAAGGGCTCCTTTACTAGACTACCTGCATGTTCAACCTCTCACAACATATTTCCATCCTCCAAACAGTGGTGAATGGAAGAGACATCTGTTACACAAAACACCAAAAAGTGTAAAGGCATTTGGTGATTGTCAGTAGGCCAGAAGGAATGCCTCGACTGCTGTCCTCGCGCGTCTCGGTTTGGACCTTGTCAAAATGTCGGTGTTTTCATCAAACCACATCGCATTTTGGAGCATAGGCTATACCACCCGTTTTCATGTCCAATTAATTATTTTTCATGTTTCTGACTTGCGGTAATGATAAATAATGGTCTAATAGCCTACAGCTTTCTAGACATTTTGTTTTAACTATTGTAATCGGCTCATGTTTTACCGGTACGGCGTACCCCCACTATTTATGGATGCCGTACCAGACCGCCTTTCTTTCACCTTGCTTCTCTCACTCTGTTAGTCGCATGTAAAAGAAAGACCGTTTCAGTGATGTAGCTTGGAAATAATATTTTGTATGTTGACATCATGTTGTGTTTGTTCACCAAAGATCCTTTGTTGAGTGTCCAGTAATCCTTCCATGTTGTGCTCTGCTGTGTAGAAGTCCTGCTGAGCCAATCACAGCAAAACAATGCTGTCTTCACACAGACATAAAAAGCATGATATGGAAGATGAAATGTGAACAAATCAATTATTTTCTCCACTGCCCGTGCCAGGAGACAACTTACTGTAGGCCCATGGGATGTGTATGTGGTGACAGATTCAGTGTGTGATTGTTAGGCTTGGATGGTATCCAGATTGTCATACCCAGGGTTCGTACAAGGTGCTTAAAGTACTTGAATTTGGCACTCTGATATTCAAGTACTGGAATACCTTCAAAACCAGACATTTTCTCAAGTTGGTACTTGAAAGTACTTGAAATAAAATGAGAGGAGATCAGAAAATGATCAAATATGTTAATATGAAAAATATTAGAAAAATGGATTGGTCCTCCGAATGAATTTCTCTGGTTGCCAGGCGAGCTCACCAATTCCACCCACACTGCCACTCAGCCAGGCAGGTACAGAACTGTCTGATTAGGCGCCGCCAAACTTCACATCGATAGCTAAAAGGCCGGGCAAATGTAGATTCAAACCTGCCTGACAGGATATTGATGTTTTGAACAGGTGTTGCCAGTCCCAACCAGGGATGTAACGGAGTGTAAACGCACGGGAACGCCATTTATGCACATTTTTATTTGTAAAATAGCGTTAATTCACCTTTTTTTATTTTTTATTATCGTTTAGCCACTTTTTATTACGTTCTGATCTGAGTTCTAATCGCACCTACCTCTGCAAACAAGTGAAATCATGAGTGATTCATGTATGCTCATTATTGTTCACCTGCTCCCCCGGATTGGCCTTGTTAGCAACACCACAGATAGAACAATGAGGCAGATATTTCACAGGAAGTATAAATGTGAAGCATCCGGTTGCCGTTTCCACTCACTACCAAACATAGGGGTGAAAGCCCAGTGGCTGGCAGTGGTAGAAGATGGAGCGAGAAAGATTTTGGCCGACATTCTACAAATTTTCTCATGAATGAAACATTTCATCTCAATAGAGTTTTCTGTTTCCAAATCTGCTACAATCAGAGTGGACTATGTTTTGTAGACTTGACTCTTTAGACTTGAAAAAAATTGCATTGTTTAGAAGGAGTGCGAATTGACTTATTGCACATGTGGACTTCATATGCAAATACATGCTAGAATGTGTCGATAGGCTCTCGCTAGCTCGTGCTTGGCTCTGCCCTCCTCCTTGCTTGTTCTGCTCTCTAGGATTAATTTGCTCCCATTGGAAATGACAGGCTGTGGTCTATCTTGGGGTAGTTATACAAATCTTTGGCAGCACATTCATTCACCACTCTGTCCAACGGGAAACTCTGTTTACGACATAGGCAGAGAGGTGAAACAAACTACCTCATCCCAGACCTACAGTGGCAAGTAGCAGAGAGACGCCGCTGACAGTGGGAATTATTGTAAAAACCCTTGATTCCTGCCGTGTCAACAGACATCCCCAAACAATAATATATATAATCAAAATATGGGCTACTATATGTTCTCATAACAAAATACCTTTTCTATATAGAGAGTAATGAGACACAGTGGAGACACATTACACAGAGAAGAGGAAGCATTGAAGCAAGCAGGTAGGGAGGTTAGTAGTACAGTGGTTCCCAAACTTGGGGTCGGGGACCCATGTGGGGTCCCCTAACATGTAAATAGGGTCCCCCGAGAGAGTCTTTAATCTTATCAAAAACATTCTTAACTTGTTTCTCTTAAAATGGTGGCTGCTTTGCGTGATGTATTGCTATCTCTACATTTGTGCTGTGTTGTCAGGTGTTGCTGCCTTGCTATGTTGTTGTCTTAGATCTCTCTTGATCTAGTGTTGTGTTGTCTCTCTTGTCGTGATGTGTGTTTTGTCCTATATATATATTATCCCCGTCCCCGCAGGAGGCCTTTTGCCTTTTGGTAGGCCGTTATGGTAAATAAGAATTTGTTCTTAACTGACTTGCCTAATTTAAATACTGGTTGAATAAAATAAATAAAAAATTCTTGCCCTTTGTGCTGTTGTCTGTGCCCAATAATGTTTGTACCCTGTTTTGTGCTGCTACCATGTTGTTCTGCTGCCATGTTGTGTTGCTACCATGTTGTTGTCATGTTGTGTTACTACCATGCTGTGTTGTCATGTGTTGCTGACATGCTATGTTGTTGTCTTACAGCAGGTCTCTCTTTATGTAGTGTTGTGGTATCTCTCTTTATGTAGTGTTGTGGTGTCTCTCTTTATGTAGTGTTGTGGTGTCTCTCTTTATGTAGTGTTGTGGTGTCTCTCTTTATGTAGTGTTGTGGTGTCTCTCTTTATGTAGTGTTGTGGTGTCTCTCTTTATGTAGTGTTGTGGTATCTCTCTTTATGTAGTGTTGTGGTGTCTCTCTTTATGTAGTGTTGTGGTGTCTCTCTTTATGTAGTGTTGTGGTGTCTCTCTTTTTGTAGTGTTGTGGTGTCTCTCTTTTTGTAGTGTTGTGGTGTCTCTCTTTATGTAGTGTTGTGGTGTCTCTCTTTATGTAGTGTTGTGGTGTCTCTCTTTATGTAGTGTTGTGGTGTCTCTCTTTATGTAGTGTTGTGGTGTCTCTCTTTATGTAGTGTTGTGGTGTCTCTCTTTATGTAGTGTTGTGATGCCTCTCTTTATGTAGTGTTGTGGTGTCTCTCTTTATGTAGTGTTGTGGTGCCTCTCTTTCTGTAGTGTTGTGGTGTCTCTCTTTATGTAGTGTTGTGGTGTCTCTCTTTTTGTAGTGTTGTGGTGTCTCTCTTTATGTAGTGTTGTGGTGTCTCTCTTTATGTAGTGTTGTGGTGCCTCTCTTTATGTAGTGTTGTGGTGTCTCTCTTTATGTAGTGTTGTGGTGTCTCTCTTTTTGTAGTGTTGTGGTGTCTCTCTTTATGTAGTGTTGTGGTGTCTCTCTTTATGTAGTGTTGTGGTGTCTCTCTTTATGTAGTGTTGGGGTGACTCTCTTTATGTAGTGTTGTGGTGTCTCTCTTTTTGTAGTGTTGTGGTGTCTCTCTTTATGTAGTGTTGTGGTGTCTCTCTTTTTGTAGTGTTGTGGTGTCTCTCTTGGTGTGATGTGTTTTGTCCTATATTTTTATTTAATTTATTTGTATTTTTAAATCTCAGCCCCCGTCCCTGCAGGAGGCCTTTTGCCTTTTGGTAGGCCGTCTTTGTAAATACGAATTTGTTCTTAACTGACTTGCCTCGTAAAATTTTGGTTAAATAAAAAAATGGGTATAGAATATACAATATTAGTAGTCAATAGTCAATTAAGGGCCTTTTACACTGTCAATTTTCACTTTCAAGTCATTAAGTGTTGGGACAGCCTGTGGGACCTAAAATTTTGTGAAATATAAAGACAATTTAAATATGAAGACTATTAGGTACACTGAACAAAAATATAAACGCAACATGAAACAATTTCAAAGATTTTACTGAGTTACAATTCAAATAAGAAAATCAGTCAACATCATCAGTCCTGACTTACCACTCATGTATGTAGCAAATAAGTTGTGAAACACTTATTATTGAGTAGAACTTCTAAGTATTTGTGGCAATATACTGCCATGTGTTGGCGACTAGAAACAATTGCATAATAGGAACTAATGCAAATTGAAAGGTCTTCAAAATAAACATTAGTGCTTGAAAAAGTACTTGAAAGTCCATGAATTTGACTTGCCACTGTCTGTGTGAATCCTGCATACCTTCATACTGACCTTGTGCCATTCCAGGATATTCGGTAATACCGGCACTGTACACAAGGGATGCTATTTTTAAACTAAAAAATGCTACTCACAGTTTGCTGCACACACACGACAAATATTAGACAGCAAGGCTCTTGATCCAGGAGGGGATTCTCTGCTGTTATCATGAGAAGCTTGCTTTTTTCAGGAAGATAACCACTTCGATAACTAGATACTAAATTTGCAATCCAAATGCAGAGCATTTAGAACATTTTAGACAGTTCACTTAATAGTTATAAGATGTCTAGCTGGCAAACATTTAGTTGTGAATTCCATGCTGTAACTAGATCCCCTGGTGCTTGCTGCACTACAGTGAGTGACTCACAAGGCCCGGTCTCTCGTCGTTTTGTGCTTGTAAACAAACACCATGTAACTGGGGACTACCGGTAAGCTCTATGATAAAAAATTATGTGACAGGTGAAATGAAGAATGCAATCTGCTTTATCTCCTAACGTGTTGCACAAGTTGACTGCAGGTTACATAACAAAAAAATGAAGTAGCTACAAATATTCAAATTTATGAATAAAAAGTAAGAAATAGTTTCAACTGTATTGATGGTATTGCAAAAAACATGCCGTGGCTATTTGGAAATCCCCCTGTATACGCTAACGTTAATAACGGTATACCGCACAAGCCTAGTGATTATCCGCTAGGCTAAGGCAGACAGCAGGTGGTTTCCACAAGACAGAATGTGAGCTCCACACTTGCAGCATGACACCTCCACATGAAGGAAGGCCTGCAAAATAACGATGTGTCCCGCTTTCTTCCATCTCACTTCAAACACACACAGACACACAGATTTACACACATATGGCTGCACATACACTCTCGAGATCTGTCAAACTCCTATTTCACATCTGCCTGCCCACTCTTATGTTCATGCATATTTTACATGTATTACTCTTTTATCCCATTCCCTAAGCCCACAGTACTTCCAAATCCACCCACTCCCACTTGCCCAGACACTCTAGGATGCACAAATAGTGCATTCAAACACGCACACACGTTCCAATACATTCCTCTCAGCATGGTCACCCTGTCATAAAATACTCTACAGTTTTTCTTTAGCTTTCGTATTTGAATACTAATTGAACACAGAGAGAGCAGGGGGCCAGGTAGTTCTCTACTGCAGCAGGCAGATGTGTAGTGACGATATGACCATTCTTCCCGTCTTTCACTGGAACGTCCTTTAAAATGGCGCCGCCGTAATGCTCAGACAAGACAATATGGCCACTGACGGTCTTCCAGCCTCCTAATGTTGTTGCCCTCCTGCTGTTCGAGATGTTCTTACTGTCTGCTGTCTTATTTCTCTGTAAATTGCTTTGATATTGTTTATCTATCTCCTGCCGAGGTGGAGCGGCAGTGACATTCTAAAGTGACAGTGTAGGTTCTGCATGTCGCCAGGCCCTCGTCAGGCTTGGCTGTCCCATAAATGTGATTGAGTTCATGACTAACAAAGATTGTATCTATTCTGACAGTGGCCCCCAGATAGAATTGAATTAACAGTTTGACACCAGGAGGAAAGCACTTGTCCCTGGGGTATAGTGAATACTTAGCAGAGACATTACATCTAATGGGCTCTGTACCGGAGGACCTGCCAAACCCATATCATCCCCAACATACTGTACTGTACACCTCATCTCCATATTACTGTCCTGCTAAATGGTTAGCTAATGGTTGACAACCAGACCAAAACTACTATAAGTGTTTATGATTGACCCCCACCTCTAATAAGGATTTGTTACCAACCATCAATACCAGACATACAGTACAATCAGACATCAGCCTAAGCGTTCTGCAGGAAGTCCAGTGCATATTCCCCAGCTGTGCACGGCCGGGACGATACCAGTATTGCGATGCTCATTAGTATCGTGGCAAGGAAACAAAACACAAAGCGGATTTAACTTCTTTAGGAAAATCTCCCTAATGTTGCAAACAAACATCATTATGTTGTCATCCAGTCACATGTGTTTATTTTCCAAGCTATATCACACAATATTTTACATACAGCAGGTTTTTAAAGGACCAAAGAGTTTGGTCTGCTTCGTGTTTTCTTTTTTTCCATGGAAAAAATAATGGTATCGTTACATCCCTACTGCTGTGCCATTACTGCATGTTCTCCTAGCCACCCTGTGGTATCAGAACACAGCATAATAATGACCTCTGGGATCCTCAGCTCCTGGATTAGCATATCTCCTCCCTTTTACATGATTATCAGGCTCATTTATTTTCATGAATCCCCTTTATGTCATCAACAAACGGCATCCTATCCCATAATTATCACATCCATATCCCTGACCTGATGATGAGTGAGACAAAGCATCTATCTGTTTCTCCACATGGTTGGCTACCTTGAGCACTTGAGCACTCTCTCTCTCTCTCTCTCTCTCTCTCTCTCTCTCTCTCTCTCTCTCTTTCTCTCTCTCTCTGTCTCTCTCTCTCTCTCTCTCCCTCCCTCCCTCCCTCCCTCCCTCCCTCCCTCCCGCCGGCCGGCCATTACAGTTTTGAGAAATGTCTTAATTGCATTGAACTTTTAGTTCAATAACAACAGAGAGGACCCAGTGACTGGAGTAGTGGATAAAGATGTCTCTGAAGAGGCTGTATTGATTCTAAAAGACATTTTCCTCTCTTGTTATAAATGACATTTAAAATGGGATGATTTCTTTTCTGTTGCACAATAGGTTATGTAGGCTACTGCGACAGGTAGCCTAGTGATTAGAGCGTTGGGCCAGTAACTGAAAGGTAGGTGGTTTGAATACCCGAGCTGACAAGGTGAAAAATCTGTCGATGTGCCCTTGAGCAAGGTACTTAACCCTACTTTGCTCCAGGGGTGTCGTACTACTATGGCTGACCCTGTAAAACAATTTCACTGCACCTATCTGGTGTATGTGACAATACAAATACATAATCAATACCAATAATATGCCCATGTGAGTCACAATATGTTGTTTTATGAGAAGAAGTATGTAGTGAATTTTCTAAACTCTTAGCACACAACTCCAAACTGGTAACACTCATATTCAAAACCTTTTATTGTGCATTCATTTTCTTTGAAGACATCTTTCACTACACAACCTTTGATCCAAAATATAAGGTTATTGTGAAATACCATAAGAACATTGGTTTAATCACACAACACAGTGATATCTTCTCCCTTTACCAATTTAACAACCAGTTAATCCAATAGCAAAAAGTGCAAGATACATGTTTAAAAACTGCCCTTTGAATGTAATATGCTATAGTACTGTAAATTACAGTACATTACACTGTTTTCACATTTGATAATACACTTGCACTACATCTTTTGCAATCATTGATGCAAAAAATAAACGTATTGTTCAGATATAATTACAACATAGGTGTACTGTAATCAAATGAAAAAAAATGAAAGAAACATAATGTTTAGCAGGCAGTCTTGAGCATTTGGCCGTAGGTTCTCATCGACATCGCTCTAAATGTCTTCATTGTTCATGCACCTGGGGAAAAACCTCTGGGTCAGCAGAAGCTGGTGGGAGGAGCTATAGGGAGCTATAGGAGGGCAGGCTCATTGTAACGACTGGAATGGCATCAATGGAATCTTACCAAACGCCATAGAAATAGAATCAATAGAACAGGCTTGGAAGCTCTAACCCTGGCAATTTGACTGGTAAACTCATAGATGTGGTAAAGAGGTCATTGGAACGCAGATCATGGGGGATAGAAGAAGGACGCCGGATTGGTGCAAATACAACTAATCTGATCTAACAAAGTGGATATTTGTCAAATCCCTCATGATTGATTTATTGTAAAGCCACAGGCTTCCCATCTGAAACAGTTCAGAACAGTTTGTGCAGATATTCTGACTACATTTGGTGAAATGTTTGTTTGTTTTGGTGTTCGACAAGGGTTTCTTCGGCTGTTCGTGAAACACATTTTTCGGGGGGGAGGCGAGGCGAATTTCGGTAGCCGAAGTCAAATCAAATCAAAGTTTATTTGTCACGTGCGCCGAATATAACAGGTGTAGACTTTACAGTGAAATTATTCCTTACAGGCTCTAACCAATAGTGCGGAGAAAAAAAAGTATGTGTGTGTGTGTGTGTGTGTGTGTGTGTGTGTGTGTGTGTGTGTGTGTGTGTGTGTAGGTAAGTAAAGAAATAAAACAACAGTAAAAAGACATTTGAAAATAAGAGTAGCAAGGCTATATACAGACACCGGTTAGTCAGGCTTATTGAGGTAGTATGTACATGTAGATATGGTTAAAGTGACTATCCGTATATGATGAACAGAGAGTAGCAGTAGCGTAAAAAGAGGGGTTGGCGGGTGGTGGGACACGGCCCTTCGTCGGTGATTGGTCAACTGTAGGGGTGACGCGAGTTTCTTCTTCTACTCGATTCAGCCCAAAACCCAAAAGTACCTTCACCTCTACAATTCTATCCATGCATTATATAAAGACCAGCATGTAAAGACCAATTCATGGAGGGACATTGTGGTGACGCTGGGGTCGGACCCACCCACTTTGTTGAAAAAGTGGGGTAGGGTTTGAGACAAATTCGTCAAGGCAAATAAAAGAAGCCAGGGCCACAGTGGAGATGCAGGGTTCCCTAGCTTGTTCGGCACGTGAAGCATGGGATGACTGAAAGTAATTTACCGTATTCACCAGAGGATTAGGTATTTGGTTGTATATTAGTCGAGTAGCCATGTTTTCTAACAATAGATAGCCAGCTAGCGCTATCTACTTGGCTGGCTAGTGGCTAGCTAACCTAGAAACATACTTGTGCAGAGAAAGCAAGCCGGCAAATTAAACTAGAGAGCTTTGCAACTTTTTGATCTAAGATAATTTTGTTCAAGAAACAATATCATAAGCTTCCCACATTCTTAACACCGAAGTCAAAGTTTGGTAGCAAGGTCCAGCTAGCTAAAAAGTTGCAAATGTAGGTCAAGTGTAGGTCAAATGTAGGTCAAGCCTACTCAACTCTGCTCAAACATTTGCAACATTATAGTCTATTGTAGTCTCGGTTAATGATGTTTGATATGATGTTCATTGATAGTTTGCGATGGTTTGGATGTGTGCTATACAGTCCTTTACTTTTTTATTTTTCAAGGCACAAACACCAGCGAATTTGTTCTCTGTGCCCCAGCACTGCCTGTACCCTAGCCCCCAGCACTGCCTCTGCCCCCAGTACTGACTGGTAATTGGCCTCGAGCCCATCTCCCACACTGAGCTGCAGTGCAGAATTGGAAACAGTTCTCCATGCAGGACCTGGGAAGCTCTATCCTGGGCCCACCTCCAAGACCTACTACACTGGCTTGCTCTTCACCAATGGCACAGAGCAGCAGCAGTAGTAGCAGGGGTGTGAGGAGGAGGGAGAAAAGAGATGTAGACAGCCCTTATCACATCACAAAGGCAATGCAAATGATTGAAGACCGATCTCAAGATTTGTTCCAAAATATGAATATTGTACATAACTATTTGTATCTACACTGACACTTACATTTTATTCCATAGACATTTTTGTTGTTTACATGTCTGTTCTTAGCAGAGACTGTTGTACTATGGTTCATAAATATTTATATTGTTCATAAATATTTGTATCTACGCTCTGACACTTTAATTTTATTCCAGAGACACTTTTGTTGTTCACATGTCTGTTCTCAGCAGACACTTTTGTATTGTGGTTTGCTTACAGAGCCCAGAAGCAAAAATACAAGTATATTTTTGTATGCTGCAAAAACTGGAATTTCGTCATCTAAATACAAGGTGTTTCAATGCATTCTATTTGAATATCAAGTGCTGACAATGTAAAGGAGCTGTGTGCCACATACTTTACAGGTTTCCTTCTACTTGTGTGGTGTAGTTCAATCTAATCTAAATTACTGTAGACATCATAGAATCAGGTTTCATTTAATTACAAATATTAAAACTCTACATTTTAGTACAAAGTACTTTGTTCACAGTGCACACATAAATAAATGTGAGTCTGTGTGCATCCATTAAGGGGTGTGTGTGTGAGCAGTAAAAACAAAGTCCTATTCTACATGATTTGCTGGCCTTGGGTTGAGTTTTCTACTCCTAACCATGTCTTCCTGCCATGGCACACATCCAGGGGGGGAAAGGAAGAAGTCCATGAGCTTGTTTCCTGTTTTCCCTTGTAAGCTGTGTCGCTCTGGCATGAGAGAGTCTCCCTGGCTCTTGGAGATTGTTGTCCCCTGACACAACCCTCCTCCACTCTCCAGGTTGGTATTTTCCAGAAGGGAGGTACGTAATCTTGCTTTTGGCTGATGAACTTCATCCGTGGAAGAGGGGTAGTTGTGGAGGGCCACACAAGCCTTCACAATGTCCTAAGCCTTTTCAGGGGTACACGTGATTGGACGACCAAGAATCCAAATGTTTGCAGCCATGATGCTGAATCCATTCTCTATGACTCTTCGACAACGAGAGTGGCGGTAGTTGTAGGTACGGCCAGGTTCATTGAGATGGACACCTTTGAATTATCCCCTATAGGAAAGGCTACAAAGTCATACTTCAGGGCAAGCCAAAGGGCTTTGCAAGACCTCCGATACAATACTGCACACCGTAGATTAATCAATTCTGTAGCGGCTCGCTACAGCCTGCTGTGAATTTCCAGAGGTAAGAACCCGAAGCGTCACGACAGTCTTTCAATAACATCACTTGGGGAACGCGGATTTGTTGGACCAGCATTGCATCCATTGTTCTTTCTGTGGAGTGGTCACACTGACAATCTTATTTGTCTCCGTATCTCGCCTATTGTATGTGTTACTAGGTAAATATCAAATCTAGTAGATCCTGGGCAATTTGCACAACCTCCATTTTCTCGCAAGTGTCTCTGTGTGCACTATTTTATTTTTCCGCATGTTTTTTCCTTGTTTGGCTGTGTCGTCACTTCCTTGTTATGCCCGTAGATGGTTATTCCCAGCTCATCGACCTCTACTGTTGCGGGGTAATGTTACTCTTTCCCCCCTTTTTGTAGTTTTCCAAGCGACCGTCTTCGAATAAAATAAAGTTGTATGTGTCACATGCTTCGTAAACAACAGGTGTAGAATAACAGTGAAATGCTTATTGTTAGTCTACACCTGTTGTTTACGATGTATGTGACAAATTTGGTTGGCTTGCCGCCAACCAAACTGAAGCTTGCTGATGCCTTAACAGGTCCACAATGCGTTTACCAAAGTCCAATTTTTATATATTTGTCTGTTTTCGCTGGATTACCCCATTGACTCACAGCAAAGTCCATTTTCTTGTTTTCTGCTTGTTTTAGTCAATTACTAAACTACATTTAAAGCAAAGTGCAATATGTCTAAAGATGACTTTTTAGCATTGCCTTCTGCAGAGTGTTTTAACTGCTTACAAAAACATAATATTGTAAGGCTTCCCTCATGCCCATTTTCATGATGGTGCGAGCAGCCACATGAGTGACAACAACACAAATAAGCAGACTATACAGCTACAAGTAGTGAGTGGCGTTACAAACAGACTATACTAAACAAGTTTAATGTCTTACCTGTGAGGAAATGTTCTCCACTCACATAGGTACATGTAGCCTACTTGGACACCGGGTCCCCACATTTCCCACGCCACATAGCGTGATGCCACAGGGCTCTTCTCGCAGGCTCTATTTCCCTACGTGGGAGCATTGTAATCCGTAGGTCGGGATTCTTGACCTGGTTACATGTACATTGAACAACACAGCAGCTTTTCGGCATGTTTTGTTATTTCTGAATAACAAAAAAACAACAATGAAGTTGGTTATTTTACACTAAGGGTAAATGGGAAAGAATGTTTGTTTTCCACAATTTTTTGGGATTGTTCAAAGGGAATTCCTTATTATACATGAATATCGACTCTGACTATGGCTGCTTGCTATTGAGACGCGATCACTTCCATAGATGCGGGAAAGAGGTAAATCGGCCAAAACAATTGTATTGACATGGAAATGCGTGGGGGAAAGGGCCAATGGCGGATAGATAGATAGACATAGATTTATTTGACAATTTAAAACACAATACAACCACACGTGGATAATGCATTCACAATCATCAATGACACGAAAAAATTGAAAATGTACAGTATTTCTATTGTGGTCCTACGGTTTTCGGCGCCGACAGAGATGGCCGCCGCGCTTCGCGTTCATAGGAAATCATGCGGTATTTTGTTTTTTTTAAAGTGTTATTTCTTACATTGGTACCCCAGGTAATCTTAGGTTTTATTACATACGGTCGGGAGGAACTATTGGATATAAGATCAACTCACCGTCATTACGATCAGGAATACGACTTTCCAGAAGCAGATCCTGTGTTTTGCCCACCACCCAGGACAATGGATCGGATCCCAGCCGGCGAACCAAAACAACGACGCCGTAAAAGGGGCAGACGAAGCGCTCTTCTGGTCATGCTCCGGAGACGGACACATCGCGCACCACTCCCGAGCATACTACTCGCCAATGCCCAGTCTCTTGACAACAAGGTTGATGAATTCCGAGCAAGGGTAGCATTCCAGAGAAACCTGACTTGGAATTCCTCACAATCAAATGTCGACCGCATTATCTACCAAGAGAATTCCCTTCGATTATAATCACAGCCGCATATATTCCCCCCCAAGCAGACACATCGATGGCCCTGAACGAACTTAATTTGACACTATGTAAACTGGAAATCACATATCCTGAGGCTGCATTCATTGTAGATGGGGATTTTAACAAGGCTAATCTGAAAACAAGACTCCCTAAATTCTATCAGCATATCAATTGTGCAACCAGGGCTGGCAAAACCAGTTAGAATAACAAAAATTGTTATTCTAACTTCCGCAACGCATATAAGGCCCTCCCCCGCCCTCCTTTCGGAAAAGTTGACCACGACTCCATTTTGTTCCTTCCAGCCTATAGACAGAAACTAAAACAGGAAGCTCCCGTGCTCAGGTCTGTTCAACGCTGGTCCGACCAAGCTGATTCCACGCTTCAAGATTGCTCCGATCACGTGGACTGGGATATGTTCCGCATTGCGTCAAACAACAACATTGACAAATACGCTGATTCGGTGAGTGAGTTTATTAGCAACTGCATCGGCGATGTCGTGCTCACAGCAACTATTAAAATATTCCCAAACCTGAAACCGTGGATTGATGGCAGCATTTGTGCCCAAACTGAAAGCGCGAACCACAGCTTTTAATCATGTCAAGGTGACCGGAAACATGACCGAATACAAACAGTGTAGCTAGGCAATCAAACAAGCTAAGCGTCAGTATAGAGACAAAGTAGAGTCTCAAGTCAACGGCTCAGGGTCTACAGTCAATCATGGATTACAAAAAGAAAACCAGCCCCGTCGCGGACCAGGATGTCTTGCTCCCAGACAGACTAAACAACTTCTTTGCTCGCTTTGAGGACAATACAGTGCCACGGACACGGCCCGCTACCAAAACGCAGCCGACGTGAGTAAAACATTTAAACGTGTTAATCCTTGCAAGGCTGCAGGCCCAGACGGCATTCCCAGCCGCGTCCTCAGAGCATGCACAGACCAGCTGGCTGGTGTGTTTACGGACATATTCAATCAATCCTTATCCCAGTCTGCTTTTCCCACATGCTTCAAGAGGGCCATCATTGTTCCTGTTCCCAAGAAAGCTAAGGTAACTGAGCAAAAACGACTACAGCCCCGTAGCACTCACTTCCGTCATCATGAAGTGCTTTGAGAGACTAGTCAAGGACCATATCACCTCCACCCTACCTGACACCCTAGACCCACTCCAATTTGCTTACCGCCCCAATAGGTCCACAGACGACGCAATCGCAACCACACTGCACACTGCCCTAACCCATCTGGACAAGAGGAATACCTATGTGAGAATGCTGTTCATCGACTACAGCTCAGCATTTAACACCACAGTACCCTCCAAACTCATCATCAAGCTTGAGACCCTGGGTCTCGACCCCGCCCTGTGCAACTGACTTTGACTACCACCACCGATTTCTGTACTCTAGCTATGTTAACCAGTTTAAACAAATGGGAGTTAGCATTTAGCAGTCACTTCTTCTAATCCTGAAATGTTATGCAGCGAAAACAGCCAAATACAGTGTGCATTTGGAAAGTATTCAGACCCCTTCCATCTTTCCACATTTTGTTACTTTACAGCCTTATTCTAAAATTGATTAAATACTTTTTTTGCTCATCAATTTACACACAATAGCCCATAATGACAAAGCAAAAACTGTTTATTTTTTGTTTTTGTGTAAATGTATAAAACAATTAATATTAAAATATAAATTTACATAAGTATTCAGACCCTTTACTCAGTACTTTGTTAAAGCACCTTAGGCAGCGATTACAGCCTTGAGTCTTCTTGGGTATGATGCTACAAGCTTATCACACCTGTATTTGGGGAGTTTATCCAATTCTTCTCTGCAGATCTTCTCAAGCGCTGTCAGGTTGGATGGGGAGCGTCGCTGCACAGCTTTTTTCTGGTCTCTACAGAGATGTTCGATTGTGTTTCAAGTCCGGGCTCTGGCTCGGCCACTCAAGTACATTCAGAGGCTTGGAAGGTAAACCTACGCCCTAGTCTGAGGTCCTGAGCGCTCTGGAGTAGGCTTTCATCAAGGATCTCTCTGTTTGCTCAGTTCATCTTTCCCTCGATCCTGACTAGTCTCCCAGTCTTTGCCGCTGAAAAACATCCCTGCAGCGTGATGGGATAATGCCAGGTTTCCACCAGAGGTGATGCTTGGAATTCAGACCAAAGAGTTCAATCTTGGTTTCATCAGACTAGAGAATCTTGAGTCCTTTAGGTGCCTTTTGGCACTCCAAGTGGGCTGCCTTTTACTGAGGAGTGGCTTCTGTCTGGCCACTCTACCATAAAGGCCTGATTGGTGGAGTGCTGCAGAGCTGGTTGTCCTTCCAGCCGGTTCTCCCATCTCCACAGAGGAACTCTGGAACTCTGAAGCCCTTCTCCCCCGATTGCTCAGTTTGGCCGGGCGGCCAGCTCTAGGAAGAGTCTTGGTGGTTACAAACTTTTTCCATTTAAGAATTATGGAGACCACTGTGTTCTTGGGGACCTTCAATGCTGCAGACATTTTTTCCAACCCTTCTCCAGATCTGTGCCTCGACACAATACTGTCTCGGAGCTCTACGGAAAGATCCTTCGACCTCATGGCTTAGCTTTTGCTTTGACATGCACTGTCAACTGTGGGACCTTATATAGACAGATGTGTGCTTTTCCAAATCATGTCCAATCAATTGAATTTACCACAGGTAGACTCCAATCAAGTTGTAGAAACATCTCAAGGATGGTCAATGGAAACAGGATGGACCTGAGCTCAATTTCGAGTCTCATAGCAAAGGATCTGAATACTTATGTAAATAAGGTATTTCAGTTTTTATTTTGTATATATTTTCACTTTGTCATTACGGGTTATTGGTGTAGATTGATGAGGATTTAAAAAAAAAAATGTAATCCATTTTAGAATAGTGCTATAACGTAAAAAATGTGGAAAAAGTCAAGGGGTCTGAATAATTTCCAAATGCACTGCATGTCTGCTGCAGTGGGACAAGAGAGGACCATGAGAAAACAGGTTTTGATCAGTCATGGAAATAAGAGTGGTAAAAACTGGCTCCCTATGGAGTTAAAAAGAAGATGGAGAACAAGCTATCGTATGAAGGAAAAATACTGGAGGTAGGTACAGGTAACTAATACAAAAATCATATTGCGATATTGTCAAAACGATACGATATACCGTCAAAGGTAATATCCCGATACGTAACTGTATCGATTTTTGCCCCCATAACTATACATTAAGGTATTAGAGTACTGAACTGTGAAAGACATTTGCTTTATGCACATGTATTGCCATGTGAAACATTTATTTCTAGATGAAACACTAATTAAAGATACACTACGCAGAAATCACTCCGACAATTCCTGATTGTTTAAATTCTAATAGTTTGCCTAATTTTAGTTATTGACAAAACAAGCAGTCATTGTGCCATCTAAACAGCTGTGAAATATGTTTTTCATAACCAAAAATATAGTATTTTTAGCTGTTTGAAGTTGGTGTACAATATCGAAAGTAAAAGACACAAAAAAGACAGAAATAGCGCACATACTGTACAACAGATCTACCGCATCATCGACTTGCTTCCAATAAGAATGAACGATCTACTGTATAACTCACATTTCTATGTGAATTTAGTCGGGTAGCCCAAAAAGTTACATATTGTAGCTGGTGAAAAAGTGACTGTGTGATTTTGTGTATTGTACTTGAAAACAACTGCCGTTTTGATGAACTGTTTTGAAGTTTGTACTAAGAGTTGTGAAAATGTACCACATATTTGTGATTGAAGTAAACTGTAATAGTTTTCAGACTGCAATGTTAGTATTATTGTACAGTTTTGTTTAGGAGCTACCATCAGAAACTACCAATCATTTTGCACTGGGACGGTTGTCATGTCTGCCGCACGAAAAAATGTGGAGGGAATCATTTGAATTACACCATGTCACTGCATGGGTGTGTGCAGTGATAATATTACATGACCCCTGTATGACCTCTCGTCTGAACAGTGATGAGATACAGTGACACCTTTTTAAATGATGCATGTGTCTTAGATAAGTCACAGAAGGTGAGAATGCTTGTTCCCTCTCTCCTTTGAGCAGGTGATTGATGGATGGATGAGAGAATGTGGGGTGAAGAGTGATAATGGCAGGCGAGGGGACTGGGAGTGACAGGTGGATGGACTTGTAGGTGGGCCAGGACTGGCAGGCTACTGCCAAGCCTTCTGACGCCCCCTAGAGCCTCCCTCCACTGCTTTCCACTACCACCCATCCTGTCTGGCTGTCTGTCCCTGTTGTGGCCTCTCTCAGACAGATACTGTATACTAATACACAACTGTCCTGTCTGTGCTCCCTCTTAGCAGTTCCCACTCTGCTCTCTGCCAAACCACATAAAACCATGCTGATAGTCTGTAATTACCTTAAGAGTGAGGCTATGTTCTGTGAGGACAACAACTGATCTGAACAGCTCTCTGCAGAAAGGAAATGCATTTTGTTTTGTCTTGTGTTTTGTATCATACTGCACAACAGCTGATAAAACACTGTGAAAGTGTGAAAAAAGTGTTGTTTCCTGATAGTTGCTGGTTGAAAATATAATCTACACAGGACCTTCTAATTACGCTTGTTGCATTCATACAGTTGAAGTCGGAAGTTTACATACACCTTAGCCAAATATATTTAAACTCAGTTTTCACAATTCCTGACATTTAATCCTAGTAAAAATTCCCTGTCCTATGTCAGTTAGGATCACCACTTTATTTTAAGAATGTGAAATGTCAGAATAATAGTAGAGAGAATTATTTATTTCAGCTTTTATTTCTTTCATCACATTCCCAGTGGGTCAGAAGTTTACATACACTCAATTAGTATTTGGTAGCAATGCCTTTAAATTGTTTAACTTGGGTCAAACGTTTTGGGCAGCCTTCCACAAGCTTCCCACAATAAGTTGGGTGAATTTTGCCCGATTCCTCCTGACAGAGCAGGTGTAACTGAGTCAGGTTTGTAGGCCTCCTTGCTCGCACACGCTTTTTCAGTTCTGCCCACAAATGTTCTATAAGGTTGAGGTAAGGGCTTTTGGATGGCCACTCCAATACCTTGACTTTGTTGTCCTTAAGCCGTTTTGCCACAACTTTGGAAGTATGCTTGGAGTCATTGTCCATTTGGAAGATCCATTTGCGACCAAGCTTCAACTTCCTGACTGATGTCTTGAGATGTTGCTTCAATATATCCACATAATTTTCTTACCTCATGATGCCATCTATTTTGTGAAGTGCACCAGTCCCTCCTGCATTAAATAACACCCACAACATTATGCTGCCACCCCCGTGCTTCATGGTTGGGATGGTGTTCTTCGACTTGCAAGCCTCCCCTTTTTTCCTCCAAAGATAACGACGGTCATTATGGCCAAAAAGTTATATTTTTGTTTCATCAGACCAGAGGATGTTTCTCCAAAAAGTACGATCTTTGTCCCCATGTGCAGTTGCAAGTCGTAGTCTGGATTTTTTATGGCGGTTTTGGAGCAGTGACTTCTTCCTTGCTGAGTGGCCTTTCAGGTTATGTCGATATAGGACTCGTTTTACTGTGGATATAGATACTTTTGTACCTGTTTCCTCCAGCATCTTCACAAGGTCTTTTGCTGTTGTTCTGGGAGTGATTTGCACTTTTCGCACCAAAGTACTTCATCTCTAGGAGACAGAGCTCTTCTCCTTCCTGAGCGGTATGACGGCTGCGTGGTCCCATGGTGGTTATACTTGCATACTATTGTTTGTACCGATGAACGTGGTACCTTCAAGTGTTTGGAAATTGCTCCCAAGGATGAACCAGATTTGTGAAGGTTTTACATATTTTTTTTCTGAGGTCTTTACTGATTTATTTTGATTTTCCCATGATGTCAAGCAAAGAGGCACTGAGTTTGAAGTTAGACCTTGAAATACATCCACAGTTACACCTGCAATTGACTCAAATTATGTCAATTAGCCTATCAGAACCTTCTAAAGCCATGACATGAGTTTATGAAATTTTCCAAGCTGTTTAAAAGGCACAGTCAACTTATTGTATGTAAACTTCTGACCCACTGGAATTGTGATACAGTGAATGATAAGTGAAATAATCTGTCTGTAAACAATTGTTGGAAAAATTACTTGTGTCACGCACAAAGTAGATGTCCTAACCGACTTGCCAAAACTATAGTTTGTTAACAAGAAATTTGTGGAGTGGTTGATAAATGAGTTTTAATGATTCCAACATAAGTGTATGTAAAATTCCGACTTCAACTATATAAATGGCTGCATTGGGCTTTAGTGCAATTCCCCAAAATTCTAAGATATTATGTTTTTCCACACCATAAAACATACTTTGACCCAGTCTTCCTTTGTGTGGCGGTTCTTTAAAAATGATGAATAAAGCATTTCTGGGAAAGAGCTTTTATGAGGATGAATAGGATGAAGCAGTCGGCTAATGATATTCTAATTGTCATTAAAGAAGTGCATCAGAGAAGACGCAGCTGTTTTCCTGAGGTTTAACTTGTTGACTAAGTCTTGTTTTTTTCTTCTTTGTTGCCTCTCAGGTTGTCCATATTGGAGCCCAGAAGGAGGGGGAGGAGGGATGTGTGCCTGGCTTCCAGGTGAAGGAGTACCAGGTGGAGTACAACGGAGGTTTCCAGAAGGACCATCCTCTCACACAAGGTGAGTGAGAGACCTGATACCTTCCTGACAAGGGAAAGATTAGGGGATGTCATGCAGGTGCACAATACTTCAGATACAAATGTAATCAAATAAAAGAAACAAAAACAAAAAAGGTTGTTTGTCACGTGTGTGTAGGATACAACAAGTGTAAAACAGTACAGTGGAATGGGTGACAGAGACAGACAGAGAGACAGACAGACATGTGTGTAGGATACAACAAGTGTAAAACAGTACAGTGGAATGGGTGACAGAGACAGACAGAGAGACAGACAGACATGTGTGTAGGATACAACAAGTGTAAAACAGTACAGTGGAATGCTTACTTGCAAGATCTTTCCCAACAATGCAGTTTTCATTATTAAGGTAAGAATAAATAATGTAAAGTTTTAAAATGTATATAAATGGAGCTCTATACCAGTACCATAAATGTAATGTGTAGGGATACTGGAGTATGGAGGTCAATACTGTATATACTGTACATGTAAGCAGGGGTAAAAAAAAAAAAAAAAAAAGTTGGACAAAGTGATTATTGAGATCTATCTTTCCTTCTCTGTCACACTCATGGACACACATGCACGCACTTACGCGCACACAGATTTTCATGCAAACTGTAGCTCAACAGTTGCTCATTGTGTAACTCCTAGTGTCGGGCAGTTTTCCCTAGGGTTGTAGAAGAGGTGATTCTGTGTGGGCTGGCTGTTATGTTCCAAACATTCAGTATAATTCATGCAAATCCATATTAAAAACAGGAAATAAAAGCAATGGGTTCCAAACACAACAACAACCAAATGTTGCTGGGCTTATGAATTATTCTTCTTGATTGTGTGATGTTTACAAAAGCTTGCTAAGTGATCCTCACCCGCAGGCTGCCGTGGGTTGTGGTGGCTTTAACTGAGAAACACTCTGCTTTTGAGGGAAGAAACCACATCACAGGGACACAACCTGATTGATATGTTAACTGTTGCAGTAACATTAGAAATGTGTTCAGGTTGAACTAGCATTGTGATCCTCCCCAGTCAGTACCCCTAGAGTTATTTTACAGACTGGTAAAATTAAAATCTCAGTGGATTTACAATCAAACCCATAAAGATGGATTTGAGAGGAGAGTCAGTGAGTTCATGACCAAGGTCATTGCCATGGAGACAGCAGTTCCCTCCCTCTATCCCTCACTCCAACAGCCACCGTCTCGTAACTGCCACAATTCAATGGTCTGCCGCTCCTCTGGGATCTGTAGTAATGTCTGCCACTCGTCTCCTGCTCCTCTGGGATTTCCCGTAATATCTGCTGACTAGCTTCCTGCTCCTCAGGGAAATGAGGTATGGCTGCTGGCTTGTCATCTAGCTCCTCAGAGAGTGACAGGGATGTCAACAGGTTACACAGAAGCTGGCGTGTGAAGCGTTTCTTCGCAGCAGCAAGACAAGACTACAATAGTGAGAATGAGTCATTAAGGTTGAATTAGTCTCTTTAGTGTGTTGTGTATGTATATTACATGAAGTCATAGCTTGACATTTCATTCATGACTGAAAGGCCATGGTTTATATTGGCATTTGACTATAGAACCAACTTCTGAAGTGGCACTGCTGAGGGAGTGCTGCTTTTTAAGTAGAAAATAACACATTTTATATCCTCTACCGTAAAATGACAACTCTTCGCCCAAGTTCTCTTTCAATCTTTTTATTTCATTGTGTTTGTTTCGGAGAAGCATTTTGTCATCTTGAGGCCCAGCAATCCGGGCACGGTGAGACAGAGCTCAGTTCTGCTTTAGTGCACTGCTCTGGGACAACAGTGCACTTCCATTACCTTGAAAATGCTCCTGACAGCAGAAACACAACACACCATGGGGGGTTAACTCACATACATTCCCACACACACACACACACACACACACACACACACACACACACACACACACACACACACACACACACACACACTTCAACATGTGTAGATAGTCTACTTAACCACGCACCTTCCCCCGAGACACACACCCACAAACTCAAAAGTGTTTGCCCGATGAAGACAAGCTGTGAGACACAGGTTTCTCTCATCTACAGGATCTTCTAGACCTGTTGGATGAGATGAAATATTACTGAACTAGTGTTAATAAGAAGATAAAAAGATCCGGAACGTATGCTGGGCCATAAGCCGGCATACAGCAAGGACAGGGAAGCAGTCAGATGGGCTGTAGTAGACACTGCAGAGCAGACAGAGCTTCTGTCAGCTGCATAGAGCTGTGCAGAGAGAGCTGTGCAGAGAGAGCTGTGCAGGTAGGCGGTGCAGTGATGCTAGCTAGACACTGTGACTCAGCCTGGGTGTCAGAGGTTGCTGGCTCTGCAGGTGACACATGCAGATTTATGTAAATTGTCCCAGCACCACTCCTGGCCCTTCCCGTATTCAGGCAGGGTAGTCCGGTAATTACCAGGATAGGGGCGGTCTGGAGGGGGCCCTCACCTGTTTGGTGAGGCCTAGGTCAAGGACATCCATCTCTCTAATGGGTGCTGGGAGAAAACAGGCAGCGACCAACAGACACGCATTCATGCTCACACTCAAGTACCATTACTTCCAAATGGACAGGACCTAATTACATGAATAATTGATGGCAGAAATGCAAATAGAAATGCATAAGCAAATGTGCAGAAAGTAGTGGCATGAATAAAGATGAAGATATCCCTGCCCCTGTCCCGCCCTGCCCCTGTCTCCAGGTGACTGATGAGGTGATGATGAGCAATACATACATACACGAGCAGACGTCCTCGGAACAGTTCAATCTAAGATACTATAAAACACGTTGTTCCAGACTCATTGTGCTTCTGGTATAGTAGGTAGCTCTGTCAGACTCTAAACTAGTTGGACACAAAAAAGTCAAACGGCTTGAACCTGAAATGTTATGTGTGGCGAATTCTTTCTTTTTTTTACTCATAGTTAACCTTTCCTCACCATCAGCTTCAATCAGGTGTGGTAGTTTTAGTGCCGGAGTTTTAGAGTTGGGCAGATTGGAAATGTATGTCTGTTTGGTAATAAATCAAATAAAAATTGAGTTCAATTTCTGAAAACCCAATGAAATTGATCCTGTAATCTCTTTGAGCACACTGCCACTAACTTACCATGACCTCCAGTATCACTAAGTCATTATACCTCGCTGAAATGAAATGTGACGGTACAAAACCAAACTGTATTCCGATACAGACCCCCACTACCAGGGGGGAATTAGTGTCACTTTCAAGCACATCACTAGAAAATCACAAACGAAAGGCAGTTTACATTTTCGACTTCTCAGCAATGAAACACACCAGGCAGCACTGCAATACAAATCACTTTGACTGAGTCAGAACCAAAGTTGGAGCCCAAAATTGCTTTGATAATGTAACTTTTTGCTCACCGGTTTATGTCTCATAGAGAAAAAAAACAAAAAAAACAATGGAAGAGTGTATTGATTTGAGATGTATGGTGCATTCAGAAAGTAATTAGAACCCTTGACCTTTTCCTAATTTTGTTACGTTACAGCCTTATTCTAAAATGTAATAAATAGTTTTTTCCTCTCACCACTCTAAACACAATACCCTATAATGAAGCAATTTTTGCAAAATGTATATAAAATAAATAAAAAACTTAAATATCACATTTACATAAGCATTTAAACCCTTTACTCAGTACTTTGCTAAACACATTTGGCAGCGATTACAGCCTCAAGTCTTCTTGGGTATGACACTACAAGCTTGGCACACCTGTATTGGGGATTTTCTCTCATTCTTCTCTGCAGATCCTCAAGCTCTGTCAGGTTGGATGGGGAGCGTTGCTGCACAGCTATTTTCAGGTATTTCAATCAGGTTCAAGTCCAGGCTCTGGCTGGGCCACTCAAGCACATTCAGAGACTTGTCCCAAAGCCACTCCTGCGTTGTCTAGGCTGTGTTTGCATAGGGTCGTTGTCCTGTTGGAAGGTGGATCTTCGCCCCAGTCTGAGCGCTCTGCAGCAGATTTTCATCAAGGATCTCTCTGTACTACTTTCTCCCAGTCCCTGCCGCTGAAAAACATTCCCACAGCATTATGCTGCCACCAGCATGCTTCACCGTAGAGACAGTGGTGCCAGGTTTCTTGCAGAAACTGGCATTCAAGCCAAAGAGTTCAATCTTGGTTTCATCAGACCAGACAATCTTGTTTCTCATGGTCTGAAAGTCATTGAGGTGCCTTTTGGCAAACTCCAAGCGGGCTGTTATGTTCCTTTTACTGAGGAGTGGCTTCCGTCTGGCCACTCTACCATAAAGCCCTGATTGGTAGAGTGCTGCAGAGATGGGTGTCCTTTTGGAAGGTTCTTCCATCTCCACAGAGGAACTCTGGAGCTCTGTTAAAGTGATCATCGGGTTCTTGATTGCTCAGTTTGGCTGGGCGGCCAGCTCTAGGAAGAGTCTTAGTGGTTCAAAAGTTCTTCCATTTAAGAAGGATGGAGGCCACTGTTTTCTTGGGGACCTTCAATGCTGCAGATATTTTTTGGTACCCTTCCCCAGATCTGTGCCTCGACACAATACTGTCTCAGAGCTCTACGGACAATTCCTTCAACCTCATGGCTATAGACAGGTGTGTGCCTTTCCAAATCATGTCCAATCAATTGGATAAACCACAGATGGACTCCAATCAAGTTATAGGAACATTTCAAGAATGATCAATGGAAACAGGATGCACCTGAGCTCAATTTCGAGTCTGAATACTTATGTAAATAAGGTATTCTTGTTTTACATTTTTAATACATTTGCACAAAAATTTAAAAACCTGTTTTTGCTCTACCATTATGTAGAGGGTGAAGGAAAACATTTTTTCATCCATTTTAGAATAAAGCTGTAACGTAAGAAAATATTGAAAAAGTGAAGGGGTCTGAATACTTTCCGAATGTGCTGTACCACACTTCCTTTACGAAAACCCATACATGAGATAGCTGTTTTCACATGTTGAGCTTAAATGTCACATGTGAAACCATATTTTCACATGTATTACATTTAGGGTTCACATGTTAACACCACCTTCAAATATGAGGAGAAAAACATGTTTTCACTGCAGCTGACCAACTGGCAGGTGTCTTCACTGACATTTTCAATATGTCCTGATTGAGTCTGAAATACCAACATGTTTCAAGCAGACCACCATAGTCCCATAGACCACCATAGAATGCTATTCATTGACTACCGCTCAGCGTTCAACACCATAGTACCCTCAAAGTTCATCACTAAGCTAAGGATCCATGGACTAAACCCCACTCTCTGCAACTGGATCCTGGACTTCCTGACGGGCCGCCCCCAGGTGGTGAGGGTAGATAACAACACATCTGCCACGCTGATCCTCAACACTGGAGCCCCCCAGGGGTGCGTGCTCAGTCCCCTCCTGTACTCCCTATCAGCCCATGACTCTATGGCCAGGCAAGACTCAAACACCATCATTACGTTTGCAGACGACACAACAGTGGTAGGCATGATCACCGACAACGACGAGACAGCCTATAGGGAAGAGGTCAGAGACCTGGCCGGGTGGTGCCAGAATAGGGGAATAGGCATTGTCATGCCCTCTTCACAGCTGTCTTGGTGTGTTTGGAATATGATAGTTTGTTGGTGATGTGGACACCAAAGAACTGAAGCTCTCGACCTGCTCCACTACAGCCCTGTCAAGGAGAATGGATGCATGCTCTTTCCTCCTTTTCCTGTAGTCCACAATCATATCCTTTGTTTTGATCACATTGAGTGAGAGGTTGTTGTCCTGGCACCACACTGCAAGGTCTCTGACCTCCTCCCAATAGGCTGTCTCATCGTTGACGGTGATCAGGCTCACCACCGTTGTGTTGTCGGCAAACTTAATGATGGTGTTGGAGTCGTGCCTGGCCATGCAATCATGGGTGAACAGGGATTACAGGAGTGGACTAAGCACGCACCCCTGAGGGGCCCCTGTGTTGAGGATCCAGCATGGTGGATGTTTTGTTACCTACCCTTACCACCTGGGGGCGGCACGTCAGGAAGTCCAGGATCCAGTTGCAGAGGGAGGTGTTTAGTTCCAGGGTCCTTAGCTTAGTGATGAGCTTTGAGGGCACTATGGTGTTGAATGCTGAGCTGTAGTCAATGAACAGCATTCTCACATAGGTGTTCCTTTTGTCTAGGTGGGAAAGGGCGGTGTGGAGTGCAATAGAGTGTTTACGTCATTTGTGGATCTGTTGGGGCGGTATGCAAATTGGAGTGGGTCTAGTGTTTCTGGGATGTTTCTGGGATGATGGTGTTGATGTGAGCCATGTCTGAGTCATGTGAAACTTCACATGATTTTGAAAACCATGTGTCTGACTTGTGAAAAAAAAAGTTAAGTGTTACCATGGCATGTCATAAAGTTGTACTCATTGCTGCAACAGTACACATACTGTACAGTGCCTTCAGAAAGTATTCATACCCCTTGACTTATTCCACATTTTGTTGTGTTACAGCCTGAATATAACATTTATAAAAATAAAAAAAATCTCACCCATCTTCACACAATACCCCATAATTACAAAGTGAAAACATGTTTTTATTTTATTTTTGCAAAATGTATTGAAAATTAAATACAGAATTGTCTCATTTACTAGTCTTTGTGGTAGATTCTGGGCTTGATATTCACTGCTCGACTGAGAGACAATTATCTGTGTGTGGGGTACAGAGATGAGGTAGTCATTCAAAATCATGTTAAACACTATTATTGCAGAGTGAGTCCATTCAACTTAGTTTGTGACTTGTTAAGCAAATTGTTACTCCTGAACTTATTTAGGGTTGCCATAACAAAGGGGTTGAATACTTGACTTAATACATTTCAGCTTTTCATTTGTAATTAATTTGTTAAAAAAATGTGAAAACATAATTCCACTTTAAATGTATGGGTATTCTGTGTAGGCCAGTGACAAAATCTACATTTAACCTATTTTAAATACATGCTGTTGAAAAGTAAGTGGTATGAATACTTTCTGAAGGTGCTGTAAAACTGTCTTGAACCTTCATTGGCAGTATTAAAGTAGGTAGGCCCACACCTCAGTTGGCATTATGAGCGACTGTTCCTATGCAGATTAGACAGTGGACTGAGGATAGATGATTGAGCCCTCTCCTTATTGGCTCTGAGCCATGGATTATTAAGTGTATTGAGCACCTAAGTCCTCCTCTCTGGCAGGATCCCTGTGTTCACTGACTTTATCATCGAGACAATTTAAAAGTACTTGGAGTCTGATAAAATCGTGGGTAAAATCACTGGGGGGGGGGGGGGGGGGGGGAGCAATAGTACAACAACCTACAGTACCCGTCAAAAGTTTGGACACACCTGTTCATTCAAGTTTTTATTTTTACTATTTAGAATAATAGTGTAGACATCAAAACTATGAAATAACACATGTAATAACCAAATAATAACCAATAACCAAAAAAGTGAACAAATCCAAATATATTTCCCTTTGCCTTGATGACCACTTTGCAACTCTTGGCATTCTCTCAATCAGCATCACATGGAATGCTTTTCCAATAGTCTTGAAGGAGTTCCCACATATGCTGAGCACTTGTTGGCTGCTTTTCCTTCACTCTGTGGTCCAACTCATCCCAAACCATCTCAAATGGGTCGAGGTCATGTAATCAGGTTCTGATTTATGTGTGTGTGCGTGTTCATGCAAGTAGAAAAACATGTTGTCTCACCCTGCTTGTACAGAAACGCCAATGTCATCCTCCTCTCTTTCATGTTGATGAAACGGTTTATCACTCTGTCATACAGTACACGCTTTTATTTTTTGTGGTCCTAGGCTACCTGACTAAAATACTTACTCGCTAGCCTAACTTCCATTCATGGGCAAAGTTAGGTAGTTAACATTGTCCTTCTACATCTAGCTGCATATTGAACTTCCATCCTTTCAGGCCAGGGGCACAACAATGTATGAATTATTGCTTGTGTCAGAATCGCTGTTATAGTCATTGTCCAGTGCGGAGAATTAAGTAAAACCACAAGTCCAAATCCATCTACATACATGGCTAATTTAGGAAAGGGCCAATTTTAGCTAGCTGGCTAGCTAGTTACCGGAGGACAATGACACAACATTTCAAGTTTCTGTCAATGGCGTATTTTTTTATTTCACCTTTTATTTAACCAGGTAGGCCAGTTGAGAACAAGTTCTCATTTACAACTGCAACCTGGCCAAGATAAAGCAAAGCAGTGTGACAAAAATAACAACACATAGTTACACATGGAATAAACAAATGTAGAGTCAATAACACAATATAAAAATCTATACACAGTGTCACGATCGTTATAAGGAGTGGACCAAAATGCAGCGTGGTATGTTTCCATCCTTTTATTTAGGAAGAGAAAACTCAAAGCACAGAAACAATAAAGCACAAACGAAATGTGCCGCTACTGGTGTGCACACAGGCAACTATCCGTAGACATGATCCCACAAAGCACAATGAGGAAATGGCTGCCTAAATATGATCCCCAATCAGAGACACTTATAAACAGCTGTCTTTGACTGGGAACCATACCAGGCCAACATAAACCATTAATCACCCTAGTCACTATCATGCCCCAACCAACAGAGAATAAACAGCTCTCTATGGTCAGGGCGTGACACACAGTGTGTGCAAATGTAGGGGGGTAAGGCAATGAATAGGCCATAGTGGCAAAATAATTACAATTTAGCATTAACACTGGATTAATAGATGTGCAGATGATGATGTGCAAGTAGAGATACTGGGGTGTAAAAGAGCAAAAATAAATAACAATATGGGGATGAGATAGTTGGGTGGGCTATTTACAGATGGGCTGTGTACAGGTGCAGTGATCGGTAAGCTGCTCTGACAGCTGATGCTTAAAATTAGCGAGGGAGATATAAGTCTCCAGCTTCAGCGATTTTTGCAATTCGTTCCAGTCATTGGCAGCAGAGAACTTGAAGGAAAGGCTGCCAAAGGAGGAGTTGGCTTTGGGGATGACCAGTGAAATATACCTGCTGGAGCGCATGCTAAGGGTGGGTGTTGCTATGGTGACCAGTGAGCTGAGATAAGGCAGGGCTTTACCTAGCAAAGACATAGATGACCTGGAGCCAGTGGGTCTGGCAACGAATATGAAGTGAAGGCCAGCCAACGAGAGCATACAGGTTGCAGTGTTGGGTAGTATATGGGGCTTTGGTGGCAAAACGGATGGCACTGGGACTACATCCAATTTGCTGAGTAGAGTGTTGGAGCCTATTTTGTAAATGACATCGCCGAAGTCGAGGATCGGTAGCATAGTCAGTTTTACGAGGGTGTGTTTGTTAGCATGAGTGAAGGATGCTTTGTTGTGAAATAAGCCGATTCTAGATTTAATTTTGGATTGGAGATGCTTAGTGTGAGTCTGGAAGGAGAGTTTACAGTCTAACCAGATACCTAGGTATTTATAGTTGTCCGCATATTCTAATTCAGAACCGTCCAGAGTAGTGATGCTAGTCGGGCGGGCATGTGTGGGCAGCGATCGGTTGAAGAGCATGCATTTAGTTTTAATAGCATTTAAGAGCAATTGGAGGCCACGGAAGGAGAGTTGTATGGCATTGAAGCTTGTCTGGAAGTTTGTTAAACCTCTAGTGACTCCCCATCCCGCATGCGGGAGCGTAATCATCGACTGACACTAATTAGCATAACGCAACGGACATAAATATTCCTAGAAAATATTCCTATTCATGAAAATTACAAGTGAAATATATTGAGACACAGCTTAGCTGTTAATCACCCTGTCATCTCAGATTTTCAAAATATGCTTTACAGCCAAAGCTAGACAAGCATTTGTGTAAGTTTATCGTTAGCCTAGCATAGCATTTTGTTCAGCTAGCAGCAGGTAACTTGGTCACGGAAATCAGAAAAGCAATCAAATTAAATTGTTTACCTTTGATGAGCTTCGGATGTTTTCACTCACAAGACTCCCAGTTAGATAGCCAATGTTCCTTTTTTCCAAAAATATTATTTTTGTAGGCGAAATAGCTCCATTTGTTCTTCACGTTTGGCTGAGAAATCGCCCGGAAATTGCAGTCACGAAAATGCCGAAAAATATTCCAAATTAGCTCCATAATATCGACAGAAACATGGCAAACGTTGTTTATAAACAATCCTCAAGGTGTTTTTCAAATATCTATTCGATAATATATCCACCGGGACAATTGTTTTTTCAGTAGGACCGATTGGAATAATGGCTACCTCTGTATTTTACGCGAGAATCACTCTGGGAGTCATCAGGTGACCAGTTGCGCAATGTAGCCGCTTACGGGTATTCTTCAACATAAATGCGTAAAACTACGTCACAATGCTATAGACACCTTGGGGAATACGGAGAAAAAGTAATCTGGTTGGCATCCATGAATACATTTTTTTGGGACGCCTTGTTTCCCTTGGCATCCATTAATACATTTATTTGGGGAAGCCTTGCTTCCCTTGGCATCCATTGGAATATGCTCTGATCCGTTTTATTTTTACTTCTGGAGACTCCACTACAAGATTTCTCAGTTTACAGGATAAAGTGCTCTGTCCTTGTGCTCCAGGCACACACTCACGTATACACTCCAACACAGTCTCAGTAGCATGCTGGGCCTGCGCCAGACCTAATCAGTTGGACAGGCATTTGATTTCTATAGGCGGGCCTGCTTTTTGTTATGGGATATCCTGTGTGCACGCGCTTGTTAATGTGTGTTATAAGGAAGAACAAAGGGCAGCTTGTGAGTTTCAAGTTTGGGGAAGCTTACAATTTATCCTATAATTTCTACCTATCTGCATGCTAGTTGTGTGCATTTTTGTGGAACAGGTTCATTTCAATAATAATGTTTTAGTTTCTCAAAATTGTCACATGGTTAATTATACAAATCTAATCTAATCTAATCTAATCTAAAAGTTAAATTTCAACTAATTTAAGAGCACCAGGCGTTGCCATATCAACACATTGTTAGCCTATACAGTGATCCATTGGTGGCTAAATAAATGACAGAAACTTACTAGGCCTACTGGTTACATATGTCATCTGGAATGGATCAAAATAAATCAAAGGGCAAACAATTCACACAATGAAACAATGAATGTGCAAGAATAGGTGGGAGACAGCTGAGTGCGTTTGGGAGAGCTGAGTGCATGCATTCTGGAGAGAGACGCCCATATCTTCCCACATACCCCTCCCCTTCCTGTCTCAACATTTCAAATTATACTCAAGACACATTATCTTCACACATTATCTGTCAGATTGTCACTGACAGCAGCAACTTTTTGGGCTCCCGAGTGGCGCAGCGGTCTAAGGCACTGCATCTCAGCGCTAGAGGTGTCACTACAGACCCTGGTTCGATCCCAGGCTGTAAGACAACCGGCGGTGATCGGAAGTCCCATAGGGCAGCACACAATTGGCCCAGTGTCATCTGGATTAGGAGAGGGGTAGGCTGTTATTGTAAAATAACATTTTTTTTCTTAACTGACGTACCTAGGTAAATAAAGTGAATAAGCAGCTAGGCATATTGCCACTCGAGCTGCACACATTGCTGGCTTCCCAAATAGGAATAGGCCTTTGCACTAACTTGTGATTTGAAACAATCCAAAGCAAAAACAATTTAAGAAGCTAATGATGTTCTGTGGCTGGGTCAAGCCCTCTGGTAAAGTATTTTGACTGGTTTTATTTAGACAGGAGTAATTATATAGTTTTGACAAAACATAAATTTACTTTAGGGGAAGCCAGCACCCATCCGAACAGTGCACTGTACAATTTCTCTGCCTGAAACCAGAGATCTGTATTTGAGATGAGATGCTCATGTATCCGCCCTAACAATGAGAGTTGTTGTCCCGAAGGTGGGAATGCAGACGATAAGCTTAGATCTGCATATTATGCCCATAGAAACGCATTGGGCATATTCAGGACAGATTTTGGCGAGAGTGAGCCATCTTGCTTCGTCACTTCCTCTCTGCTGAAACTAGCGAGCGAAACAGCGCCACTCCGGCTTTCTATATGTAACCCATGTATCTGATACTATCTGGCCATTTAAAGTATGACATGTCATACTCCTTTTGTCCTTTTGCATCAGATACATGGTCTAAATATACGGAGACAGAGGGGCGCTGTTTTGCTCGGATGCTTTATCTGAGATTGATGTGTCTTTCTGTCAGCGCTCGTCTCGGTCAAATAAATGATATTTAAAAGATTTAAAAGATTTTATTTGGACAGGCAAGGAGGTACTGTAGGGCAGCTCAGGCCCCATAACGCCAGCCCTGGTAGCATGTTCATGGAACGACAGACACACAAATTGAAGCTTTCAAGATATATTTGTTCATTTGATAAGCGCAGCCAATCTTGAGACCTATTCACCCCCAACAAAATCCTCTATCATGTTGAATATTAAAGAGGAGATTTGCAATTTATATTCTGTCTGTTTTTCCTCTTCAAAGAACTTCAACTGCATTCCCATACAGTTCATGTATGCTTTTCTGGTGCTGCTGGAAGTAGTCGTTTTTCAGTAGTTCCATTGCATTGCCTCATGCTGCATTTGTCAACATGAAGTTTGACTTGAAGGACCTTTAAAATAGGAGTGGTTTGCTACAAAGCCAACTGTTGCTTAAAAGTTAGCTTTGAAAATAGTCTATAAGACTCGATAAACCTACTGTCATAGTAGGCTTTAACATGGATCATATGTTCCACTCGTTTTTTAACTGTTAGTGTAACCTGAATAGCTGAACTCTCATACTGTTGCTCTACTTTCTAACTGGGTGCATTCTGTAGGACGTGGGTGACTCGGGGACTGGGGTTCCCAATGTTTTCTGCATGGCAGGATTCATATCCAGATCATTCCACTCTCATGGTTGTAGTAATTGTGCTACATTAATCACATCCCTCTGTTTCAGCAGGACCCACAGCCTCTTTTCCGGTGTATTTTTAATTGACTATAAATCAGGTGTGCTTTTGACAAATGACGGTAATTACAGGGGAGGCCATTATGGTGTGAGGGAGTATTTCCCTCAGAAAAAAATAGGTGTCGGCGGGGAATGATCCTGTTGTGTTTGAAGGGTATAACCAGGCCTGTCCCTCTCCCTACTAAGGCACACTGACCTACTGAGGCACACTGACCCGGAGCAGTACTGCTATGTGGGGCAGCATGTGACGGACTCTGCTGATGGAAGTTTGGGAGGGAGAGAGGAGAGAGGAAGCAGGAAGAGATGTACAATGTATACTATACTGTGGTGGAGAGGAAGCAGGGAAGTATTTTTCCACCTTCCTGCCAGGCTGCCACACCTGCAGCTAGCTGAGAGCTGGCACCATTGGCGGGTGAGAGACAAAGCCTGGAGTGCGTGTCCACAGAAGCATCCGGAGCATAGGGCCAACCATGCCAGCAATCACCACACAGTTGGCTACCATTTGATCTGCTCTGATCGGCTTTCTTTAGAAGAATCTGCAGTGATCGCCTTTCTCTTCTCTGCTCACTAACCTACTTACCAGACAAATTTACATTTCTGATGCAAATCGTCGTACATCTGCTAGGACTAACAAACAACATCCACATCAACACTCTGGGGAACAATAACCAAACATGTTTAATTCAAGGAGGATGTTCACCAATTAGTAACATGAGCTTTTTAATTGCAGCTTTGAATAAGTATTTAAAGTCTTGCAATTTCTGTGCATATACAAACTGTCACAATTACTAACCTCCTGTGTCCAGCGTTCTGCCTCTGTTCTGCTCCTGAAATTAATTCACATTCAGAAGTCAGCTGGTGCTACAGAGTGTTCTCTACCCAAATATTTTACTATAGTAAAAACATGATACTCGTTATGTATTCCTGATGCATTTGGTTTGGATTAAAGTAGCTGTCATCTTTGTACGTAGCTTCACCACCATGTAAAAGCAAGGATTAAATCCATGCTGTGCTCGTGATACATTTTACATTTTAGTCATTTAGCAGACACTCTTCTCCAGAGCGACTTACAATTAGTGCATTCATCTCCAGATACAGAGTGAGACAACAACACATCACAATCATATCAAGTACATTTTCCCTCAATAAAGTATTGATCAGCAAAGTCAGTGCTAATAGGAAAAGACAAGTGCCTTTTTTGGAGTCAGGGGAAGGGGGGCGTCGGGAGGGGCGTGAGAGTTATTTAAGATACTCAGACATTTTCGGAAGCTGGGCAGGGACTCCGCTGTCCTAACTTTAGGGGTAAGCTTGTTTCACCATTGGGATGCCAGGACAGAGAAGAGGTTTGACTGGGCTGAGCAGAGCTACCCTCCTGGCCAAGAGACCAGAGGTGGCAGAATGGAGTGCTTGGGTTGGGATGTAGGGTTTGAGCATAGCCTGAAGGTAAGGAGGGGCACTTCCCCCTGTTGGTCCGTATGCAAGTACCAGGGTCTTGAAGATGACATATCTTTGACCGGAAGCCAGTGGAGTGTGCGGAGGAGCGGAGTGACATGGGAGAACTTCTGGAAAGTTGAACAACAGGAGGGCTGCGACATACTGGATAAGTTGCAGGTGTTTGATGGCACAAGGAGGGAGCCCAGGCAACAGAGAGTTGCAGTAGTCTAGAAGGCAGATGACACGTGCCTAGATTAGGACCTGCACCACTTCCTGTGTGGTGAAAGGTCATACTCTATGGATGTTGTAGAGCGTGAACCTGCAGGAGCGAGTCACTGCAGAGAATGACAGGGTGTTGTCCTGGGTTAGGCCAAAGATATGTTCTCTACGGTGAGGGGGAACACCGTGTAGTTGTTGAGGTTGAGGGGAGTGACTTTGACCATCTTAAAGTCAGAGGGGACGCAGCCAGTGATCAGGAATGAGAACGGAGGAGGGGATGGGGTCAATTGGGCAGGTTGTTGGGCGGCCAAACATCACTAGTCACAGGATTTAATCTGGAAAGAGACAGGAGAAAGCGGTCAAAGCGTAGGGTAGTTCTGTGTGAGAGGGATCAGTGGGCTCAGTGAATGAGGATTGGATGTCGTCAACCTTTATTTAAAGAGGATTAAAGACAGAGGAGAAAGTGAAGAAACGTTTCCCGGGGTTTGAGGCAGAAGCTTGACATTTAGAGTGATAGTAAATGTCTTTAGCAGCGGATACAGAAGACGAGAAGGTAGAGAGGAGGGAGTAGAAGGATGATTGGTCCTCCGGAAGTTTTGGAGGGGAAGGTTGAGCCGGGTGGGAGGAAAGGGGACAGTGAGAGTCAAAGAGTGCAAAAGGGATTCCGGTTCCGGTATTCCGGTTCCGGTGGCATGCATTGAAACAAGTGACTATCTCATGTCTTTTCTTTAGCAAAATAACTATTAACGGAGTTATTTTCAAATCATTTTCAACATACTGTATGCCATCACATTATGGTGTGGGACATTTACTGTATTACAGGGTACAATAGCAGGTTTATTTCACTCCAGTACCTGGCATCTTTCCATTCACAATTCACCTGTGGGAACATGGCGGCTCTCAACAACCGAAAACAGAAAGAGTTGGCCACTACTATCTGAGAGATTGTTTATGAGGAAATGACCTCTGCCCTCGACTTGCAATTTAAACCAATAAATGAATCTCTTGCCCGGCTCACTTAAAAAGTGAATACCTACTCAAATAAAGTGGAACGTTTGGAGACAGCGGCCAATGTGACAGAGGGGCAACTCCATGAACTAGAAACAGCACAAACTAACCTAGAAAGGGAAATCAATTTCCTAAAAAAAGGAAACAAAATAACTTGAAAATCATTCCTGTAGATGTGTGGATCACAGGACTTGAAACTGGTGTGGAAGCGCGCAACCCAACTTCCTTCATGAGCAATCTTTATGAATGACATGGAACAATCTCAGCTAAAGCCCCACACATACAAACCAGTTAGAGAGCCTTCAGAAAGTATTCATACCCTTTGACTTTTTCCATTTGTGTTAGACTGAATTTAACATGGATTAACAAATGTATAAAAAATGAAAAGCTGAAATGTCTTGAGTCAATAAGTATTTAACCCCTTGAATATGGCAAGCCTAAAAATTTGCTGAACAAGTTACATAACAGGTTAAATGGACTCACTCTGTTTGCAATAGTATTTATTAACATGATTTTTGAATGACTACCTCATCTCTTAAACCCACATATACAGTTATCTGTAAGGCCCCCCCAGTCTATTTCAAACACAGATTCAAGACCAAGGAGGTTTTCTTCTAATATATAATGGCAGTCCGCAAAAAACATTGTTAAAGGTGCATGCCGCCACCTACTGTGCTGGAGTGTGTGGTCAATCACGGTTTACAACATTTCTAAATCCTCCTACCTTACTCAGTACTTCTGAGAAAATTACTAACTTCTAATAGACCCTCCCCCATCCCCTAAATCCCTTCCAAAACCCCCAATCCCGTCCAATGACCCTACACTTCAATCTTTCCCTCTCTTTAACATACTTACAACAATATAACAACACATGCTCCACTGTTTCATCGACCATACCCTCCAGACACAAACCATTCACATGCTTGCCAATCAGATGTAATGACGAGTTCAATGTACAATGTCCTAAGCACAATTGAACAATCTGACCTTTGAATCTTGTTCCACTGACCTTTCTTTGGAGGACATCTTGTGCTCAGAGTCCTATCTCTTCTGCCACATATCTATCAAAATGGATCTGATCTTACATTTGGCCTCACCTCTACCCAGTGGAACATTAATATCAATCATATCTTGTTTCAAAGCTCTTTTAGATAACTGGTCTACAATTTAATTCCCTTCCCCAATGAGGTTTTCCAATGCCTCGCAAAGGCAACCTATTGGTAGATGGGTAAAAAAAAAGCAGACATTGATCCCTTTGAGCATGGTGCAGTTATTACACTTTGGATGGTGTATCAATACAGCCAGTCACTACAAAGATACAGGTGTCCATCGTTACTCAGTGGCTGGAGATGAAGGAAACCGATCAGGGATTTCACCATGAAGCAAATATTTAATAGCTGCCAGAGTTTAATAGCTGTAACAGGAGAAAACTAAGGATGGATCAACACTGTAGTTACTCCACAATACTAACCTAACTGACAGAGTGAAAACGACACAACAGTGGTAGGCCTGATCACCGACAGCGACGAGACAGCCTAAAGGGAGGAGGTCAGAGACCTGGCTGGGTGGTGCCAGAATAACAACCTATCTCTCAACGTAACCAAGACTAAGGAGATGATTGTGGACTACAGGAAAAGAAGGACCGAGCATGCCCCCATTCTCATCGACGGGGCTGTAGTGGAACAGGTTGAGAGCTTCAAGTTCCCTGGTGTCCACATCACCAACAAACTAGAATAGTCCAAACACACTAAGACATTTGTGAAGAGGGCACGACAAAACCTATTCCCCCTCAGGAAACTAAAAAGAATTGGCATGGGTCCTCAGATCCTCAAAAGGTTCTACAGCTGCAACATCGAGAGGATCTGGACTGGTTGCATCACTGCCTGGTACGGCAATCACTCAGCCTCCGACCGCAAGGCACTACAGAGCGCAAGGCACTACGGCCCAGTACATCACTGGGGCTAAGCTGCCTGCCATCCAGGACCTCTACACCCGGCGGTGTCAGAGGAAGGCCCTAAAAATTGTCAAAGACCCCAGCCACTCCAGTAACAGACTGTTCTCTCTACTACCGCATGGCAAGCGGTACCGGAGTGTCTAGTTTTAGGACAAAAAGGTTTAACAGTTTTTACCCCCAAGCCATAAGACTCCTGAACAGGTAATCAAATGGCTACCCATACTATTTGCATTGTGTGCCCCCCCAACCCCTCTTTTTACGCTGCTGCTACTCTCTGTTTATCATATATGCATAGTCACTTTATTAACTATACATTCATGTACATACTACCCTAATTGGGCCGACCAACCAGTGCTCCCGCACGTTGGCTAACCGGGCTATCTGCATTGTGTCCCACCACCCACCACCCGCCAACCCCTCTTTTACGCTACTGCTACTCTCTCTTCATCATATATGCATATTCACTTTAACCATGTCTACATTTACATACTACCTCAATCAGCCCGACTAACCGGTGTCTGTATGTAGCCTCGCTACTTCTATAGCCTCGCTACTGTATATAGCCTGTCTTTTTACTGTTGTTTTATTTCTTTACCTACCTATTGTTCACCTAATACCTTTTTTTGCGCTATTGGTTAGAGCCAGTAAGTAAGCATTACACTGTACAGTCTACACCTGTTGTATTCGACGCACGTGACAAATAAACTTTGATTTGATTTGAAAATAATGAATCCTGTTCAGATGAACAATATTCCAAAACATGCATTCTGTTTGCAACAAGGCACTAAAGTAATACGGCAAAAAAAAGATGCAGAAATCGCGCCGCCATTTTCCTGCTTGCTAGAATTATAGGTTTTCCTAATTTTCGTTTATGTGACTAAACAATCAAGTATAGTGTAGAGAATCATTAAACCATCTAAACCGCTGTGAAATATCTTTTCCATAACAAAAAACGTTTGTATTTTCAGCTGTTTGAAGCTGGTGTACAAAACCAAAAGTAAAATACACAAAAACGAAACAGGAAGCATTTAAATAGCGCACATAGAACAGACTTGCTTAGACTTGCTTCAATGAGAATTACAGATCTATAATGCACATTTCTACGTGAATTTTGTTGGCCAAAAAGTTGCATATTGCAGCTTTAAATTTTCTTCCTGAATACAAAGCTTTTCAGGCAAATCCAATACAACATATTTTCATGCATAGTTGTGGCGGCATCACGTTATGCTTGTAATCGTTAAGAACTCTGGAATTTTTCAGGATAAAAAAAGGAATGGAATGGAACTATGCACAGGATAACAGTTCCAATCCCCATTCCCCTCTCTGAATCAGCTAACAAGCACTCACTATGTGGTTCCATCGGTTCATCAAGAGTGTGCGTGCTTGTGTTTGCTTGTGAGGATGCGTACATGTAAGCGTAGTGCTGTCTTTTACATAATAGCCTACTTAATCATTGCTGTTGGAATTGCCTGTGCTCAGTACTTGTGACTATCGTTGTGGGCTTGGATTAGTTTCAGGCCTACAGTATATGGCTGCATTTACACACGCTGCCCAATTCTGATATTTTTTTTACTAACTAGTCTAATCAGATCAGCTCTGAAAAAGATCTTACGTGAACAGATCTGTTTGGACAAAAGACCAGTTAGTTAAAAAAAGATCAGAATTGGGCTGCTTGTGTAAATGTAACCTTTGTGTAACAGTCTTGCTAATTTGTGGGCGGTTTTGTATTATAGGGGTTCACCTCTGCCAGGCAATCAGCAATCAGTCCTGCAGGTGTCTTTCACCTCTACTAGGCAATTAGTTCTAGTACTTCAGTCTCCCCTGTTGTTTCAGCATCAGCTAAAAGGTCCCTTTTGTTTGGGCTGTTGGGCGTATAGGAAAATATATTGCATTTGATCTCTGTGTGTGTTCCAGTAGTGACGTCATATTCAGTCAAACAGTAGGGAGCATGCAACAAAACTGCCACACACATAGATGTTTCTGTTTATCCTCAAACTTAATCATGCACAATACTGTGTTCTACCCATCACAAATACCTTACTCATTATTTCTGATATCCTCTTAATAAGAGACAACCACATTCCATCAAATGGTCTCCAAAGTTTTTACATGTTCAAACATGAGTGATGTGTCAGTGGCTGGTAGTGTCAATACAGAACACTTTCCCTAATTAATTACACAGTGTGACCTGAGCTAACTGAAAGGAGATTGGGTTCTAAGTTCACTTCAGAACAGAGGAGGCTGGTGGGAGCTATAGGAGGACACGCTCATTGTAAGGCCTGGAATTTACAAGCATTTCGCTACACCCGCAATAGCATCTGCTAAACATGTGTATGTGACCAATACAATTTGATTTGATTTGATGGAATGAATGGTCCGGTATCAAACATTCCAAATCAAATATTATTGGTCACGTAGACATATTTAGCAGATGTTATTGGTCACGTAGACATATTTAGCAGATGTTATTGGTCACGTAGACATATTTAGCAGATGCTATTGGTCACGTAGACATATTTAGCAGATGCTATTGGTCACGTAGACATATTTAGCAGATGCTATTGGTCACGTAGACATATTTAGCAGATGTTATTGGTCACGTAGACATATTTAGCAGATGCTATTGGTCACATAGACATATTTAGCAGATGTTATTGGTCACGTAGACATATTTAGCAGATGTTATTGCGGGTGTAGCGAAATGCTTGTGTTCCTAGCGCCAACAGTGCAGTAATATCTAATAATTCACAACAATACACACAAGTCTAAAAGATAAAGAATGGAATTAAAAGATATATCAATATTAGGACGAGCAATGTCTGAGTGGCATTAACTAAAATACAGAACAATAGAATATACATAGTACATACATATGAGATGAGTAAAGCAGTATGTAAACATTATAAAAGTGACTAGTGTTCCATTATTAAAGTGGCCAGTGATTCCATGTCTATGTATATAGGGCAGCAGCCTCTAAAGTGCAGGGTTGAGTAACCGGGTGGTAGCCGACTAGGGATGGCTATTTAACAGTCTGATGGCCTTGAGAAAGAAGCTGTTTTTAGTCTCTCTGTCCCAGCTTTGATGTACCTGTACTGACCTCACCTTCTGGATGATAGCGGGGTGAACAGGCCGTGTCTCAGGTTGATGATCTTGATGATTTTTTTGACTTTCATGTGACATCGGGTGCTGTAGGTGTCCTGGAGGGCAAGCAGTGTGCCCCCAGTGATGCGTTGGGCAGACCGCACCACCCTCTAGAGAGCCCTGCGGTTGCAAGCGATGCAGTTGTTGTACAAGGCTGTGATACAGCCCGACAAGATGCTCTCAATTGTGCATCTGTAAAAGTTTCTGAGGGTCTTAGGGGCCAAGCCATATTTCTTCAGCTTCCTGTTTAGGGTGTCAGGTAAGGTAGAGGTAAAGAGATCCTGGTCAGTGTCCGCGACGTGGCTGGTTTTCCCTTTGGAAACCTCCGCTTCAGAAGTCCTTTACATTTTCTAGAGTTCAACACATGAAGGGAAGGCTCCTAAGACATTGAATGTAACAGAATGTACACATCGAAAGCCATGGATAATGATGGATGTGATTGGAGAGTTGTTAGAATAACCTTTTGTTAACAGATCTGCCTTACCTGTGTTTTCCCACCTGATGGCAGTCAGAGCAGTTGGATGTGCTCCCAGGTCCGTCTCTCCTGAGTGGACACCGAAAGTGCTGAGTAACTTGGCCAGAGGAGCCAGCTGGGATGAACCTGCGTGTAGCTGGCTTCCTGAAAGGCTATCGATCTGCCTGTGTGTGCTGTGGGCCCTGAGCCTGGCATTCAGCAGAGCTGGAGCGGCCTGACCATATAAGTGACAGATCAGGGTGTTACTGCTGCAGGCAGGAAGTTTTTCCACTTGGCTGTTAAAGGAATACTTCAGGATTTTGGCAATGAGGCCCTTAATCTACTTCCACAGAGATAGATGAACTTGCAGATACAATTATGCCTCAGTGTCCAGTATGCGCCTGGCAGCTACTACCATACCCCGCTCAAAGGCACTTAAATCTTTGGTCTTGCCTATTCGACCTCTGAATTGCAAACACACAATCCATGTCTCAATTGTCTCAAGGCTTAAAAATCCTTCTTTAACCTGTCTCCTTCCCTTCATCTACACTGATTGAAGTGGATTTAACAAGTGACAATACGGGATAATAGCTGTCACCTGGATTCACCTGGTCAATCTGTCATGGAAAAAGCAATGTTTTGTCCACTCAATGTATATGACAATCAATATGTCAACATGTTAAGATTGCTCAAAACAAATTTGTGAAAAGGAGTGCCTACTGCTGTACTGCTGCCATACTGAATGATTAGGTGGAGAAGTAAGGTTTTAGTTTCACCAGGGAAATCTGCTATTCAGTTGGCCATTTCTGTTTACACATTTAGACCCTTTGATTAATTCTGAACATTCATAAAAGATCTGGAAAAATATCTCAGCCAAAATCCGACATTCAGTGCCAAAATTACATTCACTATTGTGGTTTTCTATAGTGTGGTTTCTAGCGTTTTTTTTCGCCGTTTCTAGCGCCTATGTGGCATGTTTGAAAGGTTTAAGCTACAAAATAGTTTGAAAGCTACGGCTTCTGTTTTCCTCTTGGATGCTCACAGGGGAAATGCATTCAAAGCATACTTCTTTCAGACTGGAATTTGGCACTACCTGATTTGACATATCCTTGTATTATTTATTGAGCTGCTTAGGTTTCAGATGATTTTAAAATGACCTAATTACTTATAATTAGCTATTAATAGTTGTTTCAATAAAATACAAAAAATGGTCAGCGAGTGTTGTGCCGTTTCCTTTTGAATGATTATCACATTTTTTGGTTGCACCTCAACTTACGATGGTTGAGCGCCCTCCATTTCTTACGTTGGTTGAACGTCCTCCACTTCTTTCCTAATTACTTTTAGTAACATTTAATTTGAAGAAAAGTGCTTTATTGGTGTGTGATTTTTTTTATACAGTTCTTCTGAACAGTAATTGCATGTGGAAAATGCAATTATATATTTTTTTTTACATATGGCCCCTGTAAGAATGTAGTAGAATAGCCCCACTCTATAAAAAAACTCTTTAGGCCAGCTCCTTCTCCTACAGAGGAGCACAAGCATGGAATTGAACACTTTACCAGAAGAACATCCCTGTCCCTATCCATATATATATATATATATATATATATACAGTGGGGAGAACAAGTATTTGATACACTGCCGATTTTGCAGGTTTTCTTACTTACAAAGCATGTAGAGGTCTGTAATTTTTCACATAGGTACACTTCAACTGTGAGAGACGGAATCTAAATGAGGAGGAGATGCACTGCAGTACTTAATGCAGCCGGTTAGCCACACTAGGTACTGACTGTTACTTTTGATTTTGACCCCCCTCCCTTTTGTTCAGGGACACATTATTACATTTCTGTTAGTCACATGTCTGTGGAACTTGTTCAGTTTATGTGTCAGTTGTTGAATCTTGTTATGTTCATACAAATATTTACACATAAAAAAAATAAAATAAAATAAATGCAGTTTAGTTTGTCTTTGCGAGTAGTTCATTCCTGGGGAGAGGTAAAGCAGGAGATGGTGTTGGATTCTTTCTCAGGCAGCCGCACCTTAGGTGGTTTTGTCGTATAGATGCTGGCTCTCTGTCAAAATATAGACATACATTTAATCTATTTCTGAATAGCTTTTATAAGCGCTCGGGTGCATATATGCATATCGTCCCTCACTGTGCACGCAGCATAACTAATTCAGCTCTCACTGAATTCATTTGAAAATAGAGGTGAAGAGAAAAAATGGCAGAATCCCTCTCCTGAGACACAGAGGATTGTCTCAGTTTCTCTGAGTCCTTTTTCAGTGTCTGCGTGTCTTTAAATTGCCTGTTGCTGTCTTTCCTGTGGCATTGTTATCTGTAGGTCTACTCCTCTTTCTCAGCGTTTCTTCATTAGACAGTGACATGGTGCAGTTTGTCCTGGCATTGTCAACAGCTGTCCAGAGCTCCACAGTCTTGGGGGGTCAGAGCTTGCCTCCTGGCGAAGAGAGGGGAGAGAGGTGGTAATGGTGTAGGAGAGGGATGACTCCTTTCAGCCAGAGTGGGAGCTCATCTGTTAGCCTGGCCCTTGCGGTGGGTGATGATTTTCTACAACAGAGACAGTACCTTGTGAGCAGATCCATCACGATCACCTACTATTACGACGCTGTTCCCGTCAGCCATACAGCCCCCGCCAGCCATGCAGCCCCCGCCATGTAAAAAGACTGTCTCTCTCTGTGTCATAGGTACAACCAATTTCCTCCACTGTTCGAAAGGGCCGTGTCATTTCTCATGGAGAGGAAAATGGCAAGAGTAAAAAAAACATCTTCAAATTCAGTTTGGCTGTACCTCCAAGTTCGAGGACATTGTCTGTGGGTTTGTTTTCAAGTGTTTACATTGACAGCATTCATTAGGCACAAATTCGTCATTATTATTCATTAGGCACCTCAGTTGCGCTCATGTGGTTCCTGTTAAACACAACCTTGGGGATGGAAATCCTCATCGCCACAGAATAAGCTCACCTGGGTTTCTGAGGTCTTCTTCTGGAAGGTGTCTCTAGCAACACTACCAATGCATGCAAAGGGAGGTGTTAAGAGAGAATGGTTCATGTTAACAAGGCTTTAGAGACCTCCATTGCAATTTTCTTGATAATTAACTCTGGTGCTCAGATAGTTATCAAGGTCTCCACATCCTGGCAAATACACAAATGAGTATGATTTAACAGATTGTATTATTTATTTTGTTGGTTCCTAAACAGATAGTGGGTGTTATAATGGTCACATATTTTTCTGCCCTGGAATGGCTTTTGTGCCTCTGTCAAGACAGCTGATTGGCTGCTTCTGTCCTGACTGAATACACTACCTCAGCCTGGACCTTGGCTACTCCACCCCTCATAATGTTGATAGGGATCTATTTTTCTCTCAACCAACATGACAGTTTATACTGTTCATATTGCATTTGATATACTACTCTATGCACATGAATTTAAACATGTTAACCAACTGAATCAATGTAAATAAAATATTCCTAATAACACAATAAATGAATCAATTCAGGCTGACAGACTCTCATTTCCTGTAACACAAGTCAAATTAAGTGCAGTTTCCAGACGCTACATGCATTTTGTCAAAATACTGAAGGAAAATTGAAGAAATCTATAATAATTAGGCCATGCACTGGAATATTCCTTTGTGATTGTGTGATTTTTTTTTTTTACTGGTAGCGGGAGGAGAGAGGCTTCCGGGGTGTATGGGGAGGGAGCCAGCACAGTTCGTCTGTGAATTCAGCGGCTCTACGCTGATAACAAACAAGAGCGCTCGTCCCCATAGGGGAAATACACAAAGCAATTACGGGAGGGTGGAGTTGCCGGGAGAACCTTATTAAAATTTAACAAGCCCAAGGTTCTTTTTTAGCTGTTGTTCTGTGATGGCAGAATATTATGTTTCCCAACTCTCAAATTAAATCGGAGAAGGAAAGAGAGTGAGGGATTTTGACAATCGAGCGAAAGAGAGGAATACTACAACAGGAGCCATGCACGAGCCATGCAGGAGGCGTGAGGAGCCATGCAGAGGGAGCCCCCACTGTGCCATGTTGCTCAGAGCCTCTTGCTCCCCCTGCTGCATCTCTCTGTGCCAGTGTGTTATGTGATGTGTATTTACCCAGAGTGAACTTTGTCACAAAAAAATGGTCCACTAACTGAAAGTATGGCTCTTGATGTGATTGGGATCATGTGTAAAAATGTTGTATGGCTTGGCTTTTGCCTTAGCGATGCATAAGCCATGGCTTTTGTATACTTTGCCATGCAGTTATGAGCATTTGTCTCTGATCATCAATGATTTGACCTGAAGAGGTAACTGCTTGTTCATTGTAGAAAAAGGGACTTTAATAGAATAGCAGTGCTGGGATGCATGAGGAGGGCCTGAGTATATCACTCACTACTGTGTATCTGTGTGTGTGTTAGCGTGTGTGCTTGCGTATATTGGTGAATGTGTATATGTGTGTGTGCGTGAATGTGCATAGGTGTTTGTGTGTGTCTGCGTGCATACAGATGTGTGTGTGTGTGTGTGAGTTTGTGTGAGTGTGTGCGTGCGTGTGTATGTGTGCGTGTGTGAATCGGTTGTGTGTGTGTTGGATTGTCTCATGGCTGAGCCCTGACACAGTGGCATGGTGAGGAGAGGATTGGCCTGGTAGCTCAGAGAGAGAGAGAGAGATAACGAGGAGCTAAGCACCATGAGCCTCCAGTTACAGAGCAGAGCGAGGCCTCATTATTTCCCCATCATTACACACCACTCTCCTCTCCTGCCCTTGGTGCACATTTGGGTAACAAGTAGAGGCTGACCCAAGCCTGATGTAATGAAACTGTGAACACCTGCTGCACTGGGTTTCCTGTGATTTCCTGGGCATTCACAATGGCAGCAAGGTTGTACAGAATAGTACCATGCACTGTAGTTGTAATCAGGTCAACAGAAAGCACCACTGTAAAGGCGTCCGCATACTCAGTTCACTTTGTTTTTAGGAAACTCGGCTAGGCGAAGCAGTACTACTGTTTGTCGCTCTTGAGACGCCGTAGCAGCAACATACAGTAACACTTCCTTGAGAAATCTGTAATACATTTTGACGTTTTTGCAGAGGGCTTAGTCGCGCAACTTTACATCTTCCTAAGACGTTTGGTGCAGTATTCCGTCTTTCGTCTTTCGTTGAATGACAAAGAAACACTTAATTGAAGAAACCCTACTGTTGACCAATCACCGACAAAGGGACGGTGACTTCGGCTACCAAACTTCAGCTCGAGCAGCCGAAAAAAAACGGCTGAACGCTGCCGAACACCGAAACAAACAATAACGTCACAAAATGTTATCATTATATATATTGGATGCAATCCATTATAGCATGTGTATAATTATAAGTCTTCTTTCCCCGCAATTAAACTGGTAATACAAGTTCAATGTGGCTTGGGTAGAATACAAATGAGCAATGACTCAACTCATAACAAGGGAGGTAACGTTTTCTAGGCTTGTGTATGTGTGGAAGGCAGGAGGAAGGATTTAGGGAAAAGAGTATAGTGTTATTTTTGTCTAGAAAACCTCATAATGTCAGCTTTGTAGGTTCAAAGTCTCTTGGATCTTTTGTTGTAGCCCTAGCCTGCATAGTGTTTTACCCTCAATGCTGTCAAGTGTGCTCTTAAAACAGTGCATCAGTGGTTATGCAAGCTTCACTAGGAAAAGACTCACCATTAAATTCAATACATGCAGTACATACTGCAAATACACACATTCATTAGTTAGTATATCCGCATTGCGCCACAACAGATCCACAGATGACGCAATCTTAATCGCACTCCACACTGCCCTTTCCCACCTGGACAAAATAAACACCTACTGTATGTGGGAATGCTTTTCACTGACGATAGCTCAGCGTAGGCAACAACACATCTGCCACACTGATCCTCAACACAGGGGCTCATGGTTGCATGCCTAGCCCGCTCCTGTACTCCCTGTTCAACCACGACTGCATGGCCAAGCATGACTCCAACACCATCATTAAGTTTGCTGATGACACAACAGTGGTAGGCCTGATCACTGACAACGATGAGACAGCAAATAGGGAGGAGGTTAGACACCTGGCAGTGTGGTCCCAGGACAACAACCTCTCCCTCAACCTGAGCAAGACTAAGGAGCTGATCATTTACTACAGGAAAAGGAGGGCCAAACACGCCCCCATTCACATCAACAGGGCTGTAGTGGAGGAGGTCGAGAGTTTCAAGGTCCTTGGTGTCCACATCACCAAGAAACTATCATGGTCCAAACACACCCTGACAGTCAAGAAGAGGGAACAAAAACACCTTTTTCTCCTCAGGAGACTGAAAAGATTTGGCATGGGTCCCCAGATCCTCAAACATGTTTACAGTTGCACCATCGAGATCATCCTAAACGGTTGCATCACTGCCTGGTATGGCAACTGCTCGGCATCCAACCGTAAGGCACAACATCACTGGGGCCAAGCTTCCTGCCATCCAGAACCTATATACTAGGCGTGTCAGAGGAAGGCCCAAAACATTGTCAAAGACTCCAGTCAGCCTCCCGGGTGTCGCAGTGGTTAAGGGCTGTGCCACCAGAGACTCTGGGTTCGCGCCCAGGCTCTGTCGTAACCGGCTGCGACCGGGAGGTCCGTGGGGCGACGCACAATTGGCATAGCGTCGTCCGGGTTAGGGAGGGATTAGCCGGTAGGGATATCCTTGTCTCATCGCGCACCAACGACTCCTGTGGCGGGCCGGGCGCAGTGCATGCTAACCAAGGTTGCCAGGTGCACGGTGTTTCTGACACATTGGTGCGGCTGGCTTCCGGGTTGGAATGCGCGCTGTGTTAAGAAGCAGTGCGGCTTGGTTGGGTTGTGTATCGGAGGACGCATGACTTTCAACATTTGTCTCTCCCGAGCCCGTACAGGAGTTGTAGCGATGAGACAAGATAGTAGCTACTAACAATTGGATACCACGAAATTGGGGAGAAAAAAGGGGGTAAAATTACATTTAAAAAAATAAAAAATAAAGACTCTAGTCACCCAAGTCATAGACTTTTTCTTTCTGCTACCGCACGGTAAGCGGTGATGGCGCGCTAAGTCTAGGTCCGAAAGGCTTCTTAACAGCTTCAGCCCCAAGCCATAAGACTGCTGAACTATTATTCAAATGGCCTCCCGGACAATTTACATTGACCCCCCTATTTCTTGAACTGCGTTGTTGGTTAAGGGCATGTAACATGTAATTTGATTAGATATTACGTCAGGAGCAGCAAAATCATAAACACGATCTTAAGCACTTACAAATGTGTAAGATATTGTACAAATTGAAATGTGTAACATGTCATACAAATTTCAGGAAAATGCTTTTTTTTTGCTGGACGTAACATGTCATATGAAATGGAAGACTTTGTACTCTTATGGCACAACTTCCGGGGACCCGTTTTGTCTCGTGAGTGCTACTTTCCAAACTACTGGCTGAAATTATACAAAACATTTCTAGCTTCACTTTAATTGTGATGTCAGTACTAGTAGATAACTTATTTAGCAGTGTAGAAAGACACTTTTTAGTTGGTTTGGGCTTTTTAATGTTGACTGAATAAGAGAGGCTGCCATTTGGAGACCCAACCAATTACTCGTTCTGTAATAGAATAAAAAACAGCTCGCTGTAGACATGAGACAAAGCAATTAACCTCTTCTCCCACACAGCGGTATAACTGGAAAGTGGCTCATTTGAAACAGCCTCCTCAAGAACACCCAACATACAGTGCCTTCAGAAAGTTTTCACACCCCTTGACTTTTTCCAAATTTTGTTGTTTTACAGCCTGAATTTAGTGACAATCTTGTGTACACACAATACCCCAGAATTTCAAAGTGAACTTTAATAAGTATTCAACCCTTTGTTATGGCAAGTCTAAATAAGTTCCGGAGTAAAAATGTAATTATAAGTCACATAATAAGTTGTATGGACTCACTCTGTGTGCAATAATAGTGCTTCATCTCTTTACTACACACATACAATTATCTGTAAGGTCCCTCAGTCGAGCAGTGAATTTCAAACACAGATTCAACCACAAAGAGCATGGAGGTTTTCCAATGCCTCGCAAAGAAGGGCACCTATTGGTAGATGGGTGTATAAATACTCAGTCACTACAAAGATACAGGCATCCTTCCTAACTCAGTTGCCGGAGTGGAAGGAAACCACCCAGGAATTTCACAATGAGGCTGGTGACTTTAAAACAGTTACAGAGTTTCAGGGCTGTGATTGGGGAAAACTGGTTGGATAAAAAACATTGTAGTTACTCCACAATACTACTCTAATTGACAGAGTGAAAACAAGCAAGTACAGAATAAAAAATATTCCAAAACATGCACTTAAGCAACACTACAAAAAATGTGGCAAAGCAATTAACGTATCGTCCTGAATACAAAGTGTTATGTTTGGGGCGAATCCAATACAACACATTAGAGAGTACCACTCTTCATTTTTTTCAGCATAGTGGTGGCTGCATCATGTTATGAGTATGGAGCTAAGCACAGGCAAAATCCTAGAGGAAAACCTGATTCAGCCTGCTTTCCACCAGACATTGGGAGATGAATTCACCTTCAGCAGGACAATAACCTAAAACACAATGCCTAAAATACACTAGAGTTGCTTACCAAGAAGACAGGGGATGTTCCTGAGTTGCCGATTTACAGTTTTGACTTAAATCTACTTGACCAGCAGAGTAAAATAATAATAATCACAGTGGTTGTAGAGGGTCCACCAGGTCAGCACCTCAGGAGTAAATGTCAGTTTACCTTTCATAGCCAATCATTCAGAGTTAGAGACAGCAAGGGACAAGGTAGCACGTCCGGTGAACAGGTCAGGGTTCCATAGCCACAGGCAGAACAGTTGAAACTGGAGCAGCAGCAGGTGGACTGGGGTGGACTGTGGATAGCAGGTGGACTGGGGACAGCAAGGAGTCATCAGTCCAGGTAGTCCTGAGGAATGGTCCTAGGGCTCAGGTCCTCCGAGAGAAGAGAGAAAAGAGAGAGTTAGAGGGAGCATACTTAAATTCACACAGGACACCGGATAAGAGAAATACTACAGATATAACAGGCTGATCCTATCCCCCTGACACAAACTATTGCAGCATAAATTCTGCAGGCTGAGACAGGAAGGATCGGGAGACACTGTGGCCCCGTCCGACGATACCCCCTGACACGGCCAACCAGGCAGGATATAACCCCACACACTTTGCCAAAGCACAGCCTCACACCACTAGATGGATATCTTCAACGACCAACTTACTACTCTGAGACAACGCCGAGAATAGCCCACGAAGATCTCACGCCAACCCGGACAGGAAGATCACGTCAGTGACTCAACCCACTCAAGTGACGCACCCCTCCTAGGCACGGCATGGAAGAGCACCAGTAAGCCAGTGACTCTGTCATCGTAATAGTGTTGGAGGCAGAGAATCCCAGTGGAGAGAGGGGAACCGGCCAGGCAGAGACTGCAAGGGTGGTTCGTTGCTCCAGTGCCTTTCCGTTCACCTTCACACTCCTGGGACAGACTACACTCAATCATAGGACCTACTGAAGAAATGAGTCTTCAATAAATACTTAAAGGTCAAGACAGAGTCTGCGTCTCTCACATGGATAGGCAGACCATTCCATTCAAATGGAGCTCTATAGAAGAAAGCCCTGCCTACAGCTGTTTGCTGAGACATTTGTGGGAAAATTAGGAGGCCTGCGTCTTGTGACCATAGTGTACGTGTAGGTATGTACGGCAGAACCAAATCGGAAAGATAGGTAGGAGCAAGCCCATGGAATGCTTTGTAGGTTAGCAGGAAAACCTTGAAGTCAGCCCTAGCCCTAACAAGAAGCTAGTGTAGAGAGGCTAGCACTGGAGTAATATGATACAATTGTTTTGGTCCTAGTCAAGATTCTAGCTGCCGTGTGTAGCACTACAGTTTATTTTGTGTTTTATCTGGGTAGCAGGAAAGTAGAGCATTAGCATTGGCAGTAGTCTAATCTAGAAATGACAAAAGCATGTATTTTTCTGTATATGCACATTTCCAGATATCATCAGCAGTAAAACAATGAGGGCATGGCAGAGGACAGGGAGAGCTCTGCAGAGTTGATTTATGGCATTTGAATGTGCATCAGATGGCAACAAGATTGTATTGTACTGCAATTTCATCAGGTTACAGGAATACAAAGCCAGCTAGAGGTGGTTAGAATAGGATGGAAGGCCAAGAGTGCGTGTAACCAATAGAGAGTCCCGAGTGTGGACAAATATAGTATGTCCCACGATTGGTAAACAAGCAAGTCCCTAGTCAACAAAAGCACACAGGAGTAATGAGGCAAATTGCATAAAGCACAAGAAAAATTTATAATGACTTGGGGCTAGCCATTGTAAGTTCAGAGTCACTCACTCCAATAGGGCGAGTGTGCTGGAGGTGAGCGAAAGCTCGGGAGAGAGGGGGGAGTGTGGCTTGGGTACCTGTACCAGACAGGGGGAGACAGGCCAGGGCAGACTGTGAACAGATCACCAGGTGGAATCCAAGCAGCAGTGCATCAGGCAACAGGATTAGATGTCACACCCACTTGGCAGAAGCTTTTTTCAGGAGGCCTTGTAGAAATTCCCAGCTAGCTAGCTAACGTAGCTAGCAAGTCTCTGTCCACCATTTTTTTCCATGTGGAAAAGGAGGTCATTAGCTAGGTATATCTCTTCAGTTTCAGCGAATGGACCTTTACGACGTCCAAACAAAGTTGTCCTGTGGCTGTTGTATTTTGGAGATTGTGAGCAGGATATCTTCTGATGTGCTCAAAGCAACAATATTGTTTCTTACTGAGGTAATTTACAATTAAAATGCCCTGGCTGCATATCAGTTCAAAATCATGATGATGACTGCTAGCTTGCTAGCTAAGATTTTGAAAGTATGATGTTGACATGATCAGTCGAATCAAAGCAATGTGACAGTTTAGCCAGTCACATTATTGTTTGTAAATAGCACAACGTGAGACGGTGGGAGCTGGTAAGTCCATAGCATTCTATATCTATCGACAAGTCTCTGTTGTGTGGCACACATGAGGTGATAAAGTTACACTTGTATTCACTACTAAGTGTTTGCCATCAGATATGTTATAATGGTATTCTGCCCGAAGTCAAAGAGCTCTGAATGAGTTATCTGTACAGCTGCCATTTTTTCCCTCTGCTTCCTACTAGCATTTTTTTCTCATCCATTTTTCTTCCCTCTGCTGTGTACACATGCCGCTCTTCCTTCAAAAAAGCATGAATCACAACTTCCCTTGCACAATTTATCTCGTTCACTTTCGCTTGTAAATATCCAATATCCACGTTCACCGAAAATGTCATTCAGGAGCTACAGTACTAGCAAATCTTTGTATAACTTCATGAGCTGTATTTGCCTGTCTTTGCAAGTTGTTTATGTTCATTTTCGCCCGTTAGCATTTTGTTAACGGCATCTATGTGATTTTGCTATTAGTTTGTGCACGTTTTGTTAGCATTCTGGTAATAGAGGCCCAATGGGCTTTTCTTGCATTTTTAGCGCCCTCTTGTGTGCTATGTCAGAAATATCATAACTCCCGGGATGAGAGAAGGATGGATGACGGTATGAAAATCTGGATACTGCCCAAGCCTAGTAGCTACATATTGCATAGTACAAACATCTGCTAAATCTGTCTATGGTTTGTGTAGTAGCACATTTACATTTCTTGTTGGAATTACATCATAGTGGACTTGTACTATCATCCCAAAATAATAATAAGCTACACTGCGAAGCGGGATGAGTTGAGTTAGTTGCAATGTAGTATTTCTAGACAGACAGGTTGCTTCTGGCAATGTACCAATGCTCCAACTTAACACTTCTGTAGAAGTTCCAGCTTCACTTGGTAACATCATTGTCGGATCCTCTTGTTGCCCTAGCTAAACATGCATCTCGGCCTCCTTGGGTTATTCCTTTCCATGGTTTTGAGTGTGAGTACCTTTTGAACTATCTAGCTTAACTTGACCACAATTCCCGCCCACATTTTAAACCATGCCTACCCAAACTCTGAAGACAACCCTCACTGAACAATTTTTTGTCAAAGAAAGCCGACATCCTCCCCTAGACCTTGTGCTGTTGCCTAGCTTACGATGCTCCAAGGTGTGCGATATCTGGAATTAGTTGGGATGCAGTGCATCTTCTGAAGTGCCAAACACATTTAGTAAAGCAGTTAGCATGCATGGCTGACCTTTAACTGTGGATGAGAGAACTTTCTGTTCGAGGCTGTCAGTGATTAAGAAGTTAAATGTACTTTTTAGTATGTCTGTGCAGCAATCGGTCAGACAATGCAGTAGATGTGTACTGTCTGATGAATCCCCCTGCGCCCCCCTGCTGTAGCCTCTCCCTGAGGACACACTGGGGGACACCATTAGCCTATAGAGAGTGACATGATAAATACAAGGCTGTCTGCAACCAGCTCATACTTAGCCCACTTCACCAGTTATTCATAAAGTTATGAATTCTAACTTTATAGTATGTCTGTGTTTGTGTGTGCGCGCGAGTGCGCGCTTGTGTGTGTGTGTGCATCTGGGTGTGCGTGTGTGAGAAAGAGAAAGTGTGTAGTTATTATACCTCCGCTTGGACAATTTTTCTCAGGTTTCCAATGTGCTTTTGTGAGGCTGGGCTATTCTACTGAGTACAGTGGTATTGTATAAGACCCACATCAGAGTACCAACCACATGGAGATTCTACGAAAAGCATTATGCTATGATTGCAATCAATAAGAAGAAATCTCTATGTGCCTTTCTATATTATTGCTCTAGGTGCACTGGAGAGATATACTGTAAAAGGCACAGAGAGACTTGACTTGAGACTTCAACATGATGATGATGATTTACCACATCCGTCAACGGCGTCATTAATAAGTGCATCGATGCCGTCGTCAACACAGTGACCATACGTACATATCCCAACCAGATTACAAGCAACATCCGCAATGAGCTAAAGGCTAAAGCTGCCGCTTTCAAGGAAATCCCGCTATGACCTCCGACGAGCCATTAAACAGGGAAAGCGTCAATACAGGACTAAGATCGAATCCTACTTCGCCAGCGCTGATGCTCGATGGATGTGGCAGGCCCTCAAACTATGACGGATTACAAAAGGAAACCCAGCCACGAGCTGCTCAGTGATGCTAGCCTACCAAACAAGCGAAATGCCTTCTATACTCTCTTCGAGGCAAGCAACACTGACCCATGTGTGAGAGCACCTGCTCTGACTATGTGATCTTTCTCTCCATAGCCGATGTGAGTAAGACCTTTAAACAAGTTAACATTCGCAAGGCCGCGGGGCAAGACGGAATACCAGGACATGTACTCAGCAAGTATGTGGACTATTCGGAAATGTCTTCACTGACATTTTCAACCTATCCCTGATCCGGACTGTAATAACAACTTCCAGTAGACCACCGTACTCCCCATGTCCAACAAAGCCAAGGTAACCTGCCTAAATGTCTATCGCCCTGTAGCACTCACATCTATAACCATTAAATACTTCGAAAAGCTGGTCACATCAACACCATCATCCTAGTCATCCTGGACCCACTCCAATTTGCATACCGCCCCAACAAATCCACAGATGACGTAATCTCTATTCCATTCCACACTGCCTTCACCTACCTGGACAAAAGAAATACCAACAGTGGTTCCTCCATTAAAAGTTGTGAGCTTACGCCGTGGGATTTAGAGGTAATTTGTGGTTAAGTACGGTACCCTGCGTCACCACTTCATTGCTCCAGACCAGTGCTAAAGGGGTGTTAAAGTACTGATTATGCTTTTGGGTCCTACTGTGTCTCTAACTGACAATGAATGGCCGACATAAACCTAAACAGAAACGTATAATTGTGCACGACTTCAGTAATACTTACTAAAACTGTTGTTATACTAAGGTTTTTATTATTTTATTTTATTAGGATTATTTACCTCTCACTGTAGTACTGTAGGCCACTCCCATCTGGTCACATTGTACAGCGCCTGAGTGGCACAATGGTCTAAGACACTGCTTAGCAGTGCAAGCTGTGATGATACAGATGCCGATTCAATTCCCATGCTGGCCACAACTGGGAGACCCATGAGATGACTCTAGGTTTTTGGTTCTTCTCCCTCTAAAAACAGAACTAAATCATTCTAAATAACAAACGGGCTTTATTTACAACTTAGTAACTATGTCTCACCCCAAGTTCAAGAATGGTCTTTTTACATGATTTAAAAACAAAATTATTTTCAAAGATTTTAAGGGTTATTGCACTTAATAATGGTGCTGACTAGGGAAACGTTCCCACGGTTCTGGTCTTAGTGCCAGTCTGCACGTTCAAAGTAAAACAGTGTAACTAATAATGGCATCTTTATGCTTTCATTAATAAAATAATGATATAAAATACTCTTTCAAAATGCCGATGTTTATTTAGTTATGGATCCATAACAAATTACTATGGGAATAAATATCACTGAATTACAGAAATATCCTCCAATCCTCTATATGTAATTATTGGGGGAGAGTCACCTCATATTTTTTGATATACTGTAGGCCTACCGTAGGCAACATGAGTCTCATTAGTGTTGAGTAATGTGCTGTTAAAAGTGGTGTAGGTCTTATTTATTTAAAGAGCATATTGAAGTTAGAAGCAATAGGATTTGAAGCAATAGCCTACAACTATTTGAGCACCATTTCACGCTGCTCTGAGACAATCATGGGGACTGGTCTTGGTAAATCAATGTGATTTTTATTTTCACTTAATCTCCGTTTGGGTATTGGTTAGACTAGAATTAAAAAATGAGGGTGCCGAAATGTTATGCTCTTAGTGTAACCTTTATTTAACTAGGCAAGTCAGTTAAGAACCAATTCTTATTTACAAGGACAGCCAACTCCTTCCTCTCCGTCGGGGAATTGAAACCCAATCTCCTGTGTGCCCTGCCCGCATGACATGGGGATTCTTTAGCTAAATAGCCCAGTACTATACTGACAACCGTTACGCTGTACAGCGCAATATTTTCCGTTCCATCCTAACGGAAACCCAGAGGGTTTTTGTTTTTCTTGGAATAGAAAACACCATAATATGAATCAAATTAATTAAGCAAGTACCAATCAAAAGTTTACACACATCTACTCATTTCAGGATTTTTCTTTATTTTTTACTATTTTCTATATTGTAGAATAATAGTGAAGACATCACAACTATGAAATAACACATATGGAATCACAGTAGCCTAATAAACAAATGCAGGTGGCTTATACTGTATCTTCAAAATGCTTTAAATGCTTTAATATCCAAATGTAAAAGCATATACTGTACAGTACTGTATTTCTTCATCATTATCTTTATGCTTTCGTTAGTAATATAATGATAAAAATACACTTTCAATATGTGGATATTGTTTTAGTTATGGATCCATAGCGAATTACTATGGAAATAAATATCACTGAATAACATAAATATTGCAACAAAGTTGTCTAATGAAGGCAAACAAATTGTTGCTTACTGGAAAATATTCTTTCAAACACACATGGTCACGTTGTACAGCGTCATTATGGATTAGCAGGGCTATATTTTGGCGTTCATTAATATTATTTTGGCCTTTATTCAGATTACAATCGCTCACTGTCAATTTTTTGAAAATGAAATAATCTCCAAAATATCGTTATATATGGCCTTCCCGCTATAAACGTTTATTTCAGCACTATTCCCTGCTTCTCTGAGAAAAGCATGGAGAAACAAAAATGTTAAATGAATTCCATGATATTCTTAAGATATATGTGTTAACTGAATATATGCAAATGATGTCTGCTAAATAATCAAGTTAAGTTTCTCCCAAAATAAATAATTCTAAATAACAAACTGGCTTTATTTACAAATTAGTGTGTCACACCCTGACCTTAGAGATCCTTTTTATGTCTCTATTTTGGTTTGGTCAGGGCGTGAGTTGGGGTGGGCATTCTATGTTTTGTGTTTCTATGATTTTCTATTTCTATGTTTTGGCCGGGTATGGTTCTCAATCAGGGACAGCTGTCTATCGTTGTCTCTGATTGGGAACCATACTTAGGTAACCTTTTTCCCACCTGTGTTTTTGGGAAGTTAACTTTGTTTGATGGCACATAGCCTTAAGCGTCACTTTTTGTTTTGTATTGTTTATTGTTTTGTCGGCGTCATTTCGAATAAAAGAGAAAATGTACACTCACCACGCTGCACCTTGGTCCAGTTCTTTTAACGGCCGTGATATAGTGAGAATGTCTCACCCCTTGTTCAATAATTGCCTTTTTCTCACTCACTCTAGATTAAATGAAAACACAATCTCCAAAATATTGTTACTTTTTAAACAAAGCTATTATTAATATTATTAATTCATTTAGAATTCTATAAAAGCCCCTTAGATTTTCTCACAGATCCTATTTTTTAGATATAATGTAGGCCTACCATAGGTATTCATTTACAATCCTCCAATCCTTTTATGCTGTAGCCTACTCCCGACCATCACGTTGTAGAGCGCAATATTTTCCATTCCATCCTAGGTTTTGTTTTTCACTTTTTCTCGGAATAGAAACAACATAATATTAATCAAATTAATTAAGTCAAATTTCTTAAAATCAATCCCATGTACTGTGTTATTACAAAAAAGGTTTTAAATTCCCTAGTAATGCCAATATGGGAGACTATCAAATGCTTCTCAACATTGATCTCTGGTTGTCAAACTTGCACTAACCTGCATTTACATAACAAATAGCTGACAGTGAAATAACGTGCCATACAATGCTGCAGCAACCCGCAAGGTGTGCTGCAGTATGATGCAACTTTTAAAGGAGGAACCACTGAATGCTGTTCATTGAGTACAGCTCAGCATTCAACACCTTAGTCCACTCCAGGCTCATAACTAAGCTCAGGACCTGACTGAACACCTCCCTCTGCATCTGCATCCTGGACTTCCTGACGGGCTGCCCCCTGGCTGTGAGGATAGGCAACAACACATCCACCACTTTGACTGTCAACACGGGGGCCCCTCAGGGGTGTGTGCTTAGTTTCCTCCTGTATTCCCTGTTCACCCACAACTACAACACCATCATCCAGTTTGTTGATGACACAACGATGGTAGGACTGATCACCGACAACAATGAGGCAGCGTATAGGGAGGAGGTCAGAGACCTGCCAGTGTGGTGCCAGGACAACAACCTCTCCCTCAACTTCAGCAAGACAAAGGAGCTGAACGTGGACTACAGGAAATGGGGGGGGGGGGGGGGGGGCAAGCACGCCCACATCCACATCAATGGGGCTTTAGTGGAGTGGGTTGAGAACTTCAAGTTTCTCAGTATCACTAAGAAACCTACATGGACCACACACCCACACAATTGTGAAGAGGGCACGACAGTGCCTTTTCCCCCCTCAGGATGCTGAAGAAATTAGGAATGGGCCCTCAGATCCTCAAAAAGTTCTAGAGCTGCACCATTGAGGGCATTATGACTGCCAGCATCACGCTTGGTACGGCAACTGCAAGGCACCCACCGCAAGGTGCTACAGAGTACGGCCCTGTACATCATTGCGACCAAGCTCACTGCCATCCAGGACTTCTATACCAGGCGGTGTCAGAGGAAGACTCAAAGAATTGTCAAAGACTCCAGACACCCAAGCCATAGACTGTTCTCTCTGCTACCGCACAGCAAGTGGTATCAGTGCACCAAGTCTGGAACCAAAAGAGTAACCTCAACAGCTTCTATCACCAAGCCATAAGTCTGCTAAACAAGACTGCTTAAAAGCTAATCATATGGCTACCTGGACTACCTGCATTGACCCTTTTTTGCGCTAACTCTCTTGCACTGACTCCGTGCACACACACTGGACTCTACCGACACACTCAGACATATTTACACTGATAACCCAACACACACATACACACACAAACAATACATACGCCCACACACACAACACGCGCACAAAAAATATATATATACTATATACTGCCACACACACACTCATACACACTTTCACACTCACACACATACGCTTCTGTTACTGTCTATTATCTATCCTGTTGCCTAGTTACTTTATGCCTACTTCTATGTACATAGCTACCTCAATTACCTCGTACCCCTGCACATTGACTCGGTGCTTGTACTCCCTATAGATAGCCATGTTATTTTTTACTCGTTGTTCTTATTCGTTATTCACTGTGTATTTATTCTTTGTGACACTATTTCTATTATTATACATGTTTTATATTTATATTAACTCTGCATTGTTGGAAAAGTACCCGTAAGTAAGCATTTCATTGTTAGTTTACACCTGTTGGTTACGAAGCATGTGAAAAAAAACAATTTAATGTGACTTGATTTGATTACAGTGATTTTGTGCCAGTCAGATATTATTCAAATGTATGATTTAAATAACTTCAGTTTCTCATTTTCTTATGGTCTGCCTGTTCTGTGTCCTGGCTTGGGCTGTGTTTTCAGTCCCTAGAGCTACACTAAGATCAGTGGTCTGTTTGAACTTATCTTCATCGACCATATTTCATATTTTGGAGAGAGTAAGAGAGAGAAATAGAAGGAGAGAGAGCAAAAGAAAGAGAGCAAGAGAGCGAGAAGCAGGGACCAAAAGAGAGAAATTGCAAAAGCACAAGAGAGACAGATAGAGAGAGAAGAAAATGAGAAGAAAGGGAGATTAAGCATCAGAGAAGTTTGATATGGAATCAGACATGCTGCTTCTACTTTTTGCAGAACTTGTCTGAAATCCTCAGATTCCAGCTCTCTAAATGTCCTCCTAACAGTGAGACCCTGGTGTGAAAGCCTCCTGGGATGTTCTGCTCACAGTAGAAGCACAGCCTTGTTCCCGCTTAAAGGCTGTGTGTGTTGTACACAATGCTCCTCACAAATGAGAAACTCTGGCAGTAAATGGAATTACGTTTCAAAAGTTTCAAAAGCAGCACAGCGCTGTAATGCCGGATTACTTAGCGACATGATTTTGCGAGGCCTTTTGAGGCAGAGCACACTCTAATAGGACACAGCTATCAGCTCTGATGCAGACACTGTCACCTTTCAGATTAGTCTTCAGATTCCCATCTCTCCCCATCATAACATCTTGACATTTAGTTAGGAGGCAGAAAATTGTCTTCACAACACTGAGCAGGAAAACCTTATTACCTGACATAAAAAAAAAAATGTATTTCGTGCCTGACAATAAAAAGGAATCCAAAGTAAATATGAGTTGTTAGATGTAATCCCATTTCCCTCGATCAAAGCCAAGCAGAAAAGGTTACACATCTGAAGCTTCCTGTTGTCTTCAAAATTATTTCTCAACCGCCTATCAAAGACTTGTTGTGTTTCTTCCGTACCCTTTTAGGATGCTCACAACATAACCGTAATGCTTTCAAGAGACAGCGTTGGATGATCAGAATGCTTGTTAGATGAAAGGAGATGGTAATGTCAAGCATCATATACAACTACACCTCCATTTGTTTATTAAGGCATAGGAGTTTTGAGAAAACAGAAACTGTTTCGGGTGAAGTACATATAATGACCCCGGCAAACTGGTTTCGAAATGATTTATTGTCATTTCGAATGGAATTAAACATCTGCAATAACTAGCTGCACAAGCAGCTCTATTTTATATTTGAACATTTTTGCAGGTTTAAATTCCCAAAAGTACGAAGTGTAAGTACTGCCATATGTATGACATATCCTTCAAAATAAGTTTACATTACTAGTCATTACTTACATGTAATGAACCCAGCAATTTGGTTTATAAATGATTTATTTACATTTTGAATGGAATTAAACATCTGCAATAACTATCTGAATGAGCAGCTCTGCTCATAATTTGAATCATTTTGCAGGCTTAAGTTCCAAAAAGTACAAATCGTAAATACTACCGTATGTATGACAGTTAATTCCATTCTGAAAGTGTCATGCGGGATTTTCAGTAGCTATGCAGTAATACCATATTACTTAGCTACGGTGTCCTAAAGGACCAAGCACAGTCATGAGAGGACAGATCACCATTTTACATTACCATGATTGGTTTTATGGCCTAAAAGGAACTCATGTCAAATTGGGTGACTGTAAAAAAAGAAAGCCCACACAGTTCTCAGTAAGGGGTTTTAGCCAGCTAATCCATGTTGTGCAGTGCTGTTTAAACTCATAGCCACTTCTTGGAGGACGAGGGGGCCAATGCCATTGTCACTTGACATCAAAGCACATCCCGCCATGCTCCCGCTGAAATCCCCCCAAAACCTGACAACATTAGAATACCATCAAACGCTCGCTGCTTGCCTTTGAAATTTCTGACACTGTTTGCAGGCTATGAAGAGTTGTATGGGGATAGAAATTAACATTTTTATTTTATTTAACTAGGCAAGTCAGTTAAGAACAAGTTCTTATTTACAATGACTGCCTACCGGGGAACAGTGGGTTAACTGCCTTGTTCAGGGGTAGAACAACAGAGTTTGACCTTGTCAGCTCAGGGATTCGATCCAACAACCTTTCGGTTACTGACCCAACACTCTAACCAATAGGCTACCTACCTGCCATGCTTTTTGTTAGCAATGAGAATTGAATATAGAAATGGAGTTCTGTTGACTCTTTCAACCTCTACTGGCATGGTGAAGCATTGCCTTTCTTTCCCTCCTCTCCTGTCAGTCCGTAGACAGAGTGAGTGTGTGATTGTGGCCAGAGGGGAGATTTAAAGTGGCTGTGGTGGAGAAAGCGATAAAAAGGCCCCACAACAGAGTTGAAAAGGTTAAGTGCATTGAGCGAGTACGTTGATAGATTTGATTCCTATTGATTTGGTAGGCACACAGCACTAACTGTAGAGGTTTCCAATTTCAGATGGTCCTGAGGTGTAGAGAGTCTGCAAGAAGGAGAGACCCAGTTCAGCTTCACACAACAAATACAGGAGACACACTGCTGAGGGCCTAAAACAGGCTTCATCAATGTTGGAGGAAGACTTCCTTCCATCTCCTTTATCTTCTGTCCACAACAAAAAGGCATTGATCTTATTATGGAAGCATTCATAGATCCCCCCAACCTACAGTACAGACTGACTAAGACAGGAGAAGAAATAGAGAGGGGAGGGGGGAGCGAGAGAGAGAGAGATAAAGAAAGGGACTGAAATATCAATTTTTATAGATGCACAGCCAGTGTGTTCTGCTGTGCCCCCCGTTCCTCATAATGCCAGTAATTCTAATGACAGGGACGTTGGCAGGGCAGGGTGGGCTTGTTAGTGTTACAGAGATCAGTGGGAGGCCCAGAACAGAACATCGCTGCACATGAGACACACCACCATGTAGCTGTAACTGTTCATCAACCCCTCATCATGTCCCTTCTGTCACTGCACTGGCAGTGGCACAGTGTGCCAGCCATCCTCGTAAAACCTGGCCTCCCTCCATATAACCTGCCTTTTATGGCCCGCTGCACATCATAATGTCTGCATGGACAGCTGGGTGTGTTTGGGTGTTTGTTTGGGGGTATTTGGCTTTTTGGCAAAATTACAGATGGCGATTGTGTGTGTTGATGATCCTACCAACCGCTTAACCTCTCGCTTTACAAATGATATACTGTATTCAAATAAAAAAAATAAGATAATAATTAAGGTGTGTCATTTTCTGCAGTTAAGCAACAGGTGCTAATTGTTGCAGTGGGTTACCATGGTGGTTGAATGGAATGAAAGCGTAGCTCCAACTGTTTGATAATAAGTGGTAATGAGAGTTTAGAGGGTTTTTCAACATTAAATGTACAACACTACAATTAGCTCAGCATCTGGCCCAGGGTTGCTGGAAGTGCCACCAGATGTACATGTACATTTAATGTGAGTATTATAAGCTGTTGAGAGCAGGAATATAGGTTGATTCATGGGTAAACTAAAAAGGAGTGCTTTCCCATTCTTCCCACTTGAGAGTCAGTTTTATCCGAGGGCACTGTATTGAAGACTGTCCTTGGCTCTCCATTATAAACAGAATGTGCAGATGAGATGTTCAGTGTTCTTCAGTTTAAGAGTTCCCAGGGCTAGGGAGTATACGCTGCTAAGGATATTTCTGTTGTGTAGAGAAAAGAAGAAAAGAGGAAATTCATTTATTATGGATGTATTATGTAGAACATTGTCCCGACTGTAAAGCAAAGGGATTTTCCATAAAGCAGCAACAGTGGATTCCTTCTGAGGAGGAGTGGGCTCATTTGTAAATGGTGTTGTTATTAACCTAGCCACTGCTGGCTCAGATTTCAGGAAACAGTATCAATTACCTCGTACCCCTGCACATCCACCCAGAACTGCTACTCCCTGTATATGGCCATATTATTTGTACTCCTTATTGTTATTTGTTATTCACTGAGTATTTATTCCTTGTGTCACTATCTGTTTTTAGTTTATAGTTTTAATTTCAATCTTTAAATCTGCATTGTTGGGAAAGGATTAAGTTAGCATTTCACTGTTAGTCTACACCTGTTGTTTACGAAGCATGTGAAAAATACAATTGGATTTGATTCAAATATATGGATATCCCAGAAAACATCATGTTTTTCAAACAACTATGATCTCAAATTGAATCAGACCATTTAACCATGAGCTGGTGTAAGGTTATGTTCATGCCTGAGGCAGTATGTGATAACTCTCATTCAAGACAAGTCAAAGAGTCTACAGTCCAAACGGAGGTATTGTCTTCTCACCCCCACCACCTTCCTCTTGGGCTCCTCACAGTGGAAGGGGAGGGGGGTTGAGGGAAGGGTACTTGATGGGCCAGGAAGGGGAGTGTGGCAAAGCAAGATAAGGATAGGATCAACACGATCAGAGAAGATAAACCATGGTGTAGTGGCGCTATCTCTCTGTCAGACGACAATGGCATTTTACACATATGTGTACAGGGTGGCATACACACACACGCATGCAAGCATGCACACACGCACGCACACACTCACACAGAGTGAGATGGCTCATGAACATCTTATTTACCACACCATGTCCCTGGTAACGACATAGACTGGCAGCAAGTGGATGGTGAGGGGTGGAGAGGGACATTTAGGCAAAGCACACGGCTTTGATAAAAGCTCATTGAAGTGTTAATGATCGCTATTAAATGAAAGCAAACAATCACACTCACACAGCATACTTATGAATAGAAGGTACAGCATTAGCAGATGCGGATATGTGCGTGTATCTGTTCATGTGTTTATTTGTAATTGACAGAGAGGGAACCTAAGGTTATCGTATTTGAATAGCTACCTTGGTTATTCCTGTGATGTTGCTCATGCATAGAGATCACTGAACCCTAGAAGAAACTGCTGCTGATCAGAGACAGCACATGTAGATATGTAGTATAGGTAGAGACCCTGGAATGCACAGGAACGCAACACAACCATGTAGAAAAGCTGTCTAAACAGTGTTGGTAATAGCTGTGGTCTTTTGTTTCTCCCTCGCTCTCTCTCTCTCTTTCTCTCTCTCACAGTGTTCTTTGATGACTGTGCGGGGAATGAGGGCTTGGCGTTCGAGGTGTCCCACCCGGACTTCCAGGTGGACGAGGAGATGAACCTGGTGGCCAGACGAGACGTGATGGACAGCGGCACTGTCATGTTTATCCACGGGGTCAACGAGCAGGCTGATGACATGGCACAGGTGGACATTGTCGGAGCTCCACCTAGATCTCCTCAAACACTCAGGGTGAGTAGCTGGCCAATGGATGCCTCTGACTATGACAGATAGATACTCTCCTATTAATGTTGCTGTTCAGAGCTCATCATTTAATAAGATAGCTGTGGAAAGAAGTGTGCAACAGACTGCACAACAAAGCTTTGAAATGACAGCTGTGTCTTTTCATTGTATTTTTCTACAATGTACACTTATTTAAAGTGACTTCCTCTTTCCACTGGGTGGATGAGTGGACTTCATTTGGGTTTGGAGAGCTGGTGGTTGGCGAAAATGACTGTGATTATGTCTGCATCTCACTTTTGTTATTCAAGTACAGTTCCCAGAACTGCCCACTGTGCTCATTGTCGCCAAACCTTAACCACTTAAATCTTCAGTCTCATCTTAAAATAAAAATGTGTTCCTTCTATATATGGTGTTAGTATTCAAAATACCAAATACAGTAACTAATTTCTGTTTAATGATCCACAAAACCACCTGTATCAAAGTCACTCCATGCATTACCCCCTCCACTTGCCTTCCAGCCCCTTCCTGTCCCCGCCCTCCAGGCCAGCACTAGTGCTGCCAACTTGATTAAAACATTTCCCAGGGCCATCTCAAATATTCCGTTACCTCCCCTCCAATCATCGCTCTTCCCTGCTCCCTGCCCAGGTGTCCCACTGGTGTAGTTTCTCCGGTTCCCAGCCTAATGAGTAGCTCTCTCACTGTCTCTGTGCGTCACCTTGCCTTCATTTGTTTATGCTTCTCCCATTATTTATTTAGTTTGCCAGTCCACGGCTATGTCTTTGGCAAGCCTGGGAGGACATAAGGGAATGAGTCATCTCCATTCTGTGTGTGAATGGGGAGAGAAGGTTTCCTCATGAGTAATGTCACCATAATGTTCTTCTTGGCGAGTACGAAGGCGCTCTGTTTTTAAAACATTTTTTTTTGTCTCCCGAGTTAAAAGAAGCTTAGTTAAATAAAATGTTTCTAAAATGTAATTTCCTTGTCGTAGGTTAACAAGACATTATGCATATTGACATGACTAAGTGCTATAATGAAAGAAAAAGTTAAGAAAAGTTGGGTGGCCGTGGCCCAATAACCAATTTTTCTTCAGAATTCATTCTGTAGGAGAGAACTCCCAGCAGTGTCAGACCAGCTCCGATGCCAGATCATCCATTGTCTCCTCCCTTTGTTCTGGCTCTTTGATATCTCTCTGCTGCTCTAGGCCTACCCAGTGGGGGATATTAGTGTTAATGGCATAGAATACATGAACCTCATTAATTAGGCAAAGAGGGAAAGTAAGAATAGAGAGACAGAGGAGACTATTGGACATAAGAGGGTTATGGTTGAGGAGGAGGAAGAGAAAGAGAAAAGGGTTGAACACAAAAGGGGCAGAAAGACAGGCGAAGAAAAGGAGGGAAAACAGGCAGATGAGACTGGATGAGTCCTTTAATGTGGATTGGTAAAGAGCTCTCATTATTTCACAATCAATTAATCTACAGAGGCTCTCTGCTTTGAGAAGCAGAACCAAAGAACAAAGCAACAGAACCATCACCCTCATCTCCGCCTCTATCATACACTGTATATCTCTGTGATGTAGACTTCAAGACTCAATCATCATAATTATTCCCCAATAGATCCACCAAACAAGGCTTGCTGTCTCTGGTGAAAGCCCCAAAGTCTGGAAAGGGTTTTGTAAGGATTGTGTTTGGAGGTTGTGTTGGGCAAACCAGTCGTACCAGGCTGAGGTCATGGCAATTTGATTTGGTGTTAGGAACAGAGCTTTTATAGATTAAGAGGAAACAGAATAAAATTGAAAAATATAAATGGGTTTCACATTTTACAGTGCCATCCTGTAATCACAATTAATATCAACCACAGCAAATGACAGTACAAAACTGTTTTGTTCCCTTAAAACACGTCTCTGTTGCCAAGCTTTCATTACTCCAACCCCTCCATTTCTCCACTAATGTCGAGCGGAAATGTCCCTGGGTGTATATATTGATGTAACTGCCAAAATAATGGAAACACTTGAGCAAATGAGGGAAACAAAGTATATTGAAAGCAGGTTCTTCCACGCATGTGTGCTTCCTGAATTAATTAAGCCATTAACATCTCATAATGCTTAAGGTCATGTATAAAAATGCTGGGCAGGCCATTATTTTGGCTACCAGGGCTATGTCCTCATAGGATGACATCCATCCACAGGGCATAAGTTGTCACTGAATTATTTGATAAGCATGTAAAGGATGTAAACCATATGCCATGGCCGTGTCTGTTACCAGATCTCAACCCAATTGAACATTTCTGTGAGATTCTGGAGTGGCGCCTGAGACTGTTTTCCACCACCATCAACAAAACACCAAATATGGAATTTCTTGTGGACGAATGGCGTCACATCCCTCCAATAGTGTGCTAGACACTTGTTGTAAGGGTCGAAGCTGGTAGAGACGAGAAGCAGGTACAGGGAGTGAACATTTAATGGCGACAGACATGGAACAGGACAGGACAGTGTCTGGACGTGAACACATAACAACATTAATGCTGACACAGGGAACAACCGGGGGAGCAAACAGTTATAGACGGGGCAATCAACAAAGGGAAGGAGTCCAGGTGAGTCCAATGAGCGCTGCTGTGCGTAAAGATGGTGACAGGTGTGCGTAATGAAAGGCAGTCTGGCGTCCTCGAGCGCCAGAAAGGGAGAGCGGGAGTAGGCGTGACACTTGTAGAATCTATGCCAAGGTGCATTGAATTTGTTCTGACCTATGGTGGCCCAATGCCCTCGTAAGACACTTTATGTTGGTGTTTCCTGTATTTTGTCAGTTACCTGTATAATTCATGTTATAGTATCTTTATAGTGTCTTTGTTGTAGATTTATTGGCTTTTGATAATTGATAAGTGCTGTCTGAGTGGGGGTAGAATATGTTTTTAATTCCTCAGAGGAGGACGAGATGGTAATGTGGGCTTCAGCTTGAGGGAGGGAGGCTGCTGATAAATGATTGCCATTATGAGGAAACTCTGAATTCACAGAATAATGTATTATCTTTTGCTGGGGATCAATGTGAGAATTAATGGAAGAAAGCATTTTAATTTTTAAAAAATGCACACGCTAAGATATGGCATTTTGTTTATTTTTCTGTTATTTTCTTTCTGTTACATTATATAGTACAAGGGTCGCCCCCTGGGAAATAAATAGCCATATTTAAATATAACAATTGATAAGAGCAAAATAAAACTATTTAGTTGGCTTAGTTATTTTTCTTCCATGCCATCTCACTCTGAAATAAATGTAATATTGCATACTGAGAAATGTTTTGATCAAGTCCTCACTTCCTTCCATTAGTCTTTGATGGATAACAAACAGTTCTACAATGCTGCCACAACACAGCAGTTGACGGTGCATACTACACCCGCTCCTATTGCAGTTTAAAACCTGCTCTCTCACTTGTTCTTTCCGTTAAAGTACTGTGTTGTTTGTCTCCGTCAGCTGTGCAGTACACAGTACCATCTAGTACCATCAGTACACAGTACCATCTCTCCTCTACTCAGCCTCTCTGTTGCTCTCCTGGTTGTTCACCTCACATGGGCTCTTTGTCATATACCTGTAGTTACTAGTGGTAAGTCATGTCCAGGCCTGCCACTCAGCCATTGCTGTACTGAAGAATCATGGCAGGGCAGTTAGAGATCTGAGTCACTGTGTCAGTCTGCCTGGTGCTGTCCTCATCCCTGTCTGGCAGTATTGCCAAGTTAAGTGGTCTTTAGCAATCTTACAAAGTGCTTTGCTGAACTCTTCAGGTCACAGCTGGTGGTGATCCCTCTGTGTGATAACAACAACCAGACTTGTTGTTTTTATTTAATTTCTTGTGATGTTTGGTTGTGTATGTTGTGTTGTGTCTCAGTGCTGGCTTGTTGTGGCTGGAGACTAACATGTGTTCTGTGTCAATGGTGTAGTCCCAGGTTACACTCTGACATTCTCTCTCTGTTCGTACTGAACACCACTCCAACAGACAGTCAGGAATGACTAATGAGACTTCTCAATATAGTATTCAGGGGAAGAATGGCAGAATGGACAAGGACGTGACATTGCTGCCGCAGTAACTCTGCTCTCAGTCTGTGAGTGACGAAGGCTCTGTCTGTCGCAATGCCTATAGATCCCAGGTCAAACAAAAGCCCCCACCATCAACACTTCTCTCACTTCCTCTTCGTCGTCCTACTCTGAAATACACACACATCAACTCCACTGCCCAAATGTATTCAGAGCCCCCCCCCCCCCCCCCCCATGTGTTCCTGGCACATCTTGGTGCTCACTTCCCTAATGAGAATTCAAACATTCTGAGAGAGAGAGAGAGAGAGGTGTTGGTGCAGCAGTAATTTATGGACAGGAAACAAAGATTCATGACTAACTTCTCGTGGGGTGTTACAGTGTCACAGAACTGAGCCCAGCGCTAGGCCTATTCATCACCTGCACAGCGAGGCAGGAGAGGGGGACACACGTTATGTTTAGTCTCCCAGCATTCAGTGCGAGCTTCACGCCTCTCTGGCCTTGACAATGTAGCTAGGTATGTGTATCAAACGGAGTGTGCTCATCAATATCCCCAATGACCGCATGCAGAGCATTGATGGGTTTTAAGCCCCCATCCCTTCACTGCACCCTTCATCTCTCAGCACAGGAAAGAGATAGTGACAGTGTGTTCCATCTTCAGTGTAATACCTGTCATCACTCTGCTGTTTTCCATTGAGCTGCTAAAAATAAAGGTATCGTACTGTATCATAGCAATAAAGCAGCCAGGAGCAATGCATTCTGGGATTGATGTGGTCATACTTACGGAAGTTAGGTTTTACAGGCCACCCAAAGGCCAGGAGCTAGCTTTGGAACCCAATCATAGGAGACAACCCACCTATGAATTTGCATTTAAATACATAATAGTCCATTTAATCTGAAGTAGTTATGTGACACTCTGGTTGACTGCTTCAGGGATTTCAGAGTCAGTCAGTGGCTGGAAAACACTGTCTGTTACAGGACACTATGTACTTTATGTACCTTGTTCTGGTTGTGTTGATAGGTTTCATATGACCTCTGGAGGTTGTCTGGAACAGGAAAGTAAAGTGAGTTGGAGTGAGTTGCCAGTATAGCAGTCAGTGTGCTCTCTCTGTCTCCGTGTCAACGTACAGCTTTGTAAACAACTGCCTTCAGCACCCACCCCTCCTACCTCGTCCCTCTCTGTCATTCTAACAGGGGCGAGCACTGCCAGCTCACAGTGCAGCACAACATTGTGTACAAGATTGTAAATGTATGATGTGCCATAAAAGAGGAAGGACAACTGCTTCTTCTGGTTATCGACCGGACTGTCGCCATGGCGCCAACTGTTGTTTCTGGTAGCAGCGTGGGCATGGACCTGCTGTTTTAAACTCTCTAGAGACAGCAGGTGCGGTAGAGATACTCTGAATAATCGGCTATGAAAAGCCAACTGACATTTACTCCTGAGGTGCTGACCTGTTGCACCCTCGACAACTACAGTGATTATTATTATTTGACCCTGCTGGTCATCTATGAACATTTGAACATCTTGGCCATGTTCTGTTATAATCTCCACCCGGCACAGCCAGAAGAGGACTGTCCACCCCTCATTACCTAGTTCCTCTCTAGGTTTCTTCCGGCCCTCTAGGGAGTTATCCAAGCCACCGTGCTTCTACACCTGCATTGCTTGCTGTTTGGGTTTTAGGCTGGGTTTCTGTACAGCACTTCGTAACATCAGCTGATGTAAGAAGGGCTTTATAAATACATTTGATTGATTGGATACCCCATGCCAGGGCGGGGATCAGGAGGACCTCTACCGAGTGGGCACAGGGCTGTCACGGAGGAGGGAGGCAGAGATAGATACAGAGAGGGGGGAAGGGTGAGAGGGAAGGGACAGAGGGAGAGGGAGAATAAGAGAGAGAAAGTCAAAAAGACAGTGTATGTAAAACATAGAGAGAGATGGTGACTGCTGGATGTTCTCTCATCCCTGACACGTCACGTTGGTACTGCGGCTGCTGCTCACCCAGCCAGCACAGCACAGTGACACTCTCCTCTCCTATCCTGGCCCTATTCATACATGTGGCGATTACACTGTGGTCATAGAAATGCTAAATTTTTCTGTAATTTTGCAATATACAAAAGCATCAGTCAATTTGAACTATGTAAATTTGCCATGTTTAAAACTCCTCCAATGTCCTCCACTGTCATATATACAGCATGTTAAGAGTCATATCAGCTCCCCGCCTGCCACTGGTCACTTTACAGGTGAGTGATCCAACTATGCTTCTCCACCATCTGTCCTGTGTGTTCGCTGTCTCTAGCTATTATATTGTATATCTATGAGTGCACAAAAGCACGAGTCTCCTTTGAAGTTTTAGGCTCTCACATTGCTCATGCAGGCGTTTTGCCTGTGTATGTGTTGGCGGGCAGAGGCAGCATTATGTGGCCATGTGTCCTGCTGAATGAACAGCCAGAGCCTGGTGCTTGGGTCATTGCAGCTATGCAAATGTGTTCAATTTGAGTCCTGAGTCAATAGTGTGAATGCCAAATATAATTTTCACCAAAACGTTACCTACTAGAAGGGCCCTAATTGCATTAGAACTTACAAAAGGAGAGGGGGAAAGAGAGACGAGGAGAGGAAAGAAGAAGAGAGAGGTACAAGGGAGAAAAGCTACTTATCCATACCACTTATTACGTTTACATACAGTTGCAAATGCACATTGGCTAATGAGTGTGAGCCACACATACGCGCATACACACATGTAAACTGAATGTCTTTCCATACTGTGACAGAACTAGTCACAAAGCATGACACTTTTTCTTGTTCCTCTAGATTCTGTAGTGTTTTGAAGATGGAAATTAACATTTCAAATAGGCTCTGGCTGAATCAACAATAGGTTAAAAAAAAGTGAGTAAATAGGTTTTCTTCGTGAGAGCATTGTCATCTTTCATCTTTCTCTCCTTCGGTCTTTCTTTTCATATCGCTGTATATCTCTCTTTCAATCTTCCTCTCTTTTTCTACTCCCCCAAGTCTGAAAAGATCGAGTCAATTAGATTGTTGAAGGAAGCATAACAATGCAATTACATCAAACCTAATGACTTACTGTTCAAGGTTATAACAGTCTAATTTTGTTGTTAGATTGTAATTCCATCCAAATGAATGTATGTTTCTAAAGACTGTACTGGTTGCTGTGTCAGTCTTAGATAGCCTCCTCTCTTCACTGCCTCTCCAGAACAACCCTATCTGACAGCTGCTGACAGGTGTTAGAATGACAGTATCAATGTACATGTAACTGCCAAAATAAAGGAAACACCAACATAGCGTCTTAATAGAGCATTGAGCCACCACAAACCATCAGAACAGCTTCTATTCACTTTGGCATACATTCTACGAACCACAACTGTGTGGAAACACCTGCTTTCAATAGACTTTGTATCCCTCATTTACTCAAGTGTTTCCTTTATTTTGGCAGTTACCTGTATGTCCTTTCTTCCACCAATCAGTGGTCATCATGGTGGAGATGAGAGGGGATAGGAAGCCATATGCCTACAGAGTGTGTGTGTGTGTGTGTGTGTGTGTGTGTGTGTGTGTGTGTGTGTGTGTGTGTGTGTGTGTGTGTGTTAGAGCTTACAATACTGTACAGCCATTACATTATGAGTGTTGTGACACACTCTTCAATGTGAGCAAGAACTACAAGAGCAGCACAATGAACTGTACAGTTACTTGATTGTATTGTGTGTATGAATAGACTCATGCTCAGTGTGCATTACTGTACAGCCTTCCTATTCAATGTGATGTGTTTTGAATGCCACCCCTCTCTCTTTGTGTTTGTTTGTGTAGGAGATCCTTGGCCTTGGACAGATCCAGCCCTACAGATCGAAGAGAGCCCTGTTCGCCCCTCGCATGCATGTCAATGAGAACATGGAGCCGCCCTTCCCCAAAGTCATTGGCACGGTAAGCCTCACCCGTCCGTCCCACCTCGGGCTCCACTAATACACTGACTGCTTGACCTTCTGATTAAGTGTTATTCACAGTCAAGCAAAGCGGATATCCATATTCCAGTGAAAACATGCCTCTCCTCATATGTGAACTGTGAATAACATGAATAATCAGTATTTAAACATTAAACAGTACACAATTACACTTAACGAATATAACAACAGTGCTTTGATTTGAGATTTTTGTAACAATAAAAAATCTCAACTTTTTGGATAACACTCAAATCAAATGGGTGGCTTGATGAATAGAAGGAAACATTTGTGTGCATACTCGAGGAATTCCTTTGATGGATAGAAGGAAACATTTGTGTGCATACTGGAGGAATTCCTTTGATGGATAGAAGGAAACATTTGTGTGCATACTCGAGGAATTCCTTTGATGAATAGAAGGAAACATTTGTGTGCATACTCGAGGAATTCCTTTGATGGATAGAAGGAAACATTTGTGTGCATACTCGAGGAATTCCTTTGATGGATAGAAGGAAACATTTGTGTGCATACTGGAGGAATTCCTTTGATGGATAGAAGGAAACATTTGTGTGCATACTCGAGGAATTCCTTTGATGGATAGAAGGAAACATTTGTGTGCATACTCGAGGAATTCCTTTGATGGATAAAAAAAAAAGATCCTTGATGTGTTTGAAACTGGAACACCAATACATTTGGAGAAAGTTACCAGAACTTTTTAACCCTAATGGGAAACATTGGACTTTATACCTTCCATAATTTACTCCTCACAGCCTCATTTGCAAAAGAACACTAAGACATGAACAACGCGTCTGTGTGTGTGCATTTAGCCGATCAGACTATATCTCAGAACACCCAGAGAGTCTGAAAATGAAATATTAAAAGAGAGACATCACTTTTTTATTTATTTGTTATTTTTTACATGTTACCTTTATTTAACTAGGCAAGTCAGTTAAGAACAGATTCTTATTTACAATGACAGCCTACCCCGGACGATGGTGGGCCAATTGTGCACCGCCCTATGGGACATCAATCACGGTCAGATGTGATACAGCCTGGATTTGAACCGGGGACTGTAGTGACACATCTTGCACAGAGATGCAGCGCCACTCTGGAGCCAAGCTGAGCCTTGCACATAATGGATAATTGCACAAAGTTCTTCTAAAGCCATGGCATCTTTATTCCCACTCTGTCCCGTTGTTTCTGGGGCCCTGGAGGGTCTGTGGCGGAGCCGTACTGTATCTCTCCCACTCTGTCCTGTTGTTTCTGGGGCCCTGGAGGGTCCGTGGCGGAGCCGTACTGTATCTCTCCCCCTCTGTCCTGTTGTATCTGGGGCCCTGGAGGGTCCGTGGCGGAGCCGTACTGTATCTCTCCCACTCTGTCCTGTTGTATCTGGGGCCCTGGAGGGTCCGTGGCGGAGCCGTACTGTATCTCTCCCACTCTGTCCCGTTGTTTCTGGGGCCCTGGAGGGTCCGTGGCGGAGCCGTACTGTATCTCTCCCACTCTGTCCTGTTGTATCTGGGGCCCTGGAGGGTCCGTGGCGGAGCCGTACTGTATCTCTCCCACTCTGTCCTGTTGTATCTGGGGTCCTGGAGGGTCCGTGGCGGAGCCGTACTGTATCTCTCCCACTCTGTCCTGTTGTATCTGGGGCCCTGGAGGGTCCGTGGCGGAGCCGTACTGTATCTCTCCCACTCTGTCCTGTTGTATCTGGGGCCCTGGAGGGTCCGTGGCGGAGCCGTACTGTATCTATCCCACTCTGTCCTGTTGTTTCTGGGGCCCTGGAGGGTCCGTGGCGGAGCCGTACTGTATCTCTCCCACTCTGTCCTGTTGTATCTGGGGCCCTGGAGGGTCCGTGGCGGAGCCGTACTGTATCTCTCCCACTCTGTCCTGTTGTATCTGGGGCCCTGGAGAGTCCGTGGTGGAGCCGTATTGTAGCTCTCCCCATTTACCTCTCAGTTTCTGAGTAGTGAAAACATTTTTATTGTTTCATACACCAGATAGGTGCAGTGAAATGTGTTATTTTACAGGCCATAGTAGTACGACACCCCTGGAGATAAGTAGGGTTAAGTGCCCTTCTTAAGGTCACATTGACAGATTTGTCAGCTCAGGTATAAGAACCAGCGACCTTTCGGTTGGGAGTCAGGCCCCCAATGAGAGAGAGACAGGTAGATCTACAGTCAGCAGATTAATTTGGTTTACAGGAGTTCAATAGGTGTTCTAGAACATTTTTTAAATTAGTTGAAAAAAAAAACCATACAGCTTGTAAATGGTGTTCTTTAGTCACTACTGATTACATACTGTACATACTGTACATCATACCTCATCTCCTTCCATTTCTGTCCATACAAGATTAATTTCACTGTTACGAGAATCATGTAATGGCATACATCAGTGATGTGCCTCCACTGATGGCAGAACGAGGGTTGACTAGCTCCGTGATGTTTTGAAGTAGTCATCCCTTTATAGAGAGATTATGTTAGAATCCTCTGGTACAGAGTATGGAGAAGCTCTGTAAGACTGTGGTGGGAATGACCCCCTGCCAACCCCCATCTCTCTCTGTTTCTCTCTTTCTCTGCCTATCTGTCTCTCTCTCACTCTCTATCTGATCTCCCCTCTTCTCCCCCAGTGAGTCCTGTATGAGGAGGCAGGCTAATGTGGGCTATTTGACATGACGGAAGCTATACATCGGAGAGCAGGCAAAATGGATTTACCACATGGATACAGCTTCTCCTCCTTATGCTCCTCACTACCAGCATATGACAGCCATTCATTTCTCATAAGTGTTACCCCTCTGAGGGGGAGCCTGATAAAGGGGAACATTTTGATCTGAAATGGCCTGTATTTTGGTGTTTCTACTCCAGTGCATTTTGACCAGACGCAGCTTCGGCAAGAGAAGTTCCGCCCCCATTCATTTTTAATGAGAGCATGCAGAGAAATTGTGGGAAGGTGAGTGGCGAGAACCCTGCTAGCAGAGCGATAGAAAAAGTTGAGCTCTGCTCTACTTTATGCAAATTATGGCCGTGTCTGGTTTTCCAATTCTATATTAGCAGGTCAATGGCATGGAAGAGGATTGCAGAGATTGTTGGTGGTGGGTGTAGAGATTTGCACAACACTGTTTGCTTGAACCTCAATCAACCTAAACTTAAAAGCAGTGATCAAACCATTTGTGAATGTGTTGACTAAATTAAATTGTGATATTTGCCCACTGAAGGATGGAAACCACCAGTAACACACATTCTAAGATCGTAAATGCATGAATTTCCCGTGTAATATGATACCGATTGGATAATGGTATCTTAACATTATGATTCTCATATAGTATAGCTTAAGGCACTTTCATTATACCTCTGTCAGGATGATTATAGTTCACTACCTATACTAATATATATATATATAGATAGGTCTACTTGTAAAATGCACATGAATGGGTACTTTGGATAAAGGAAATTGTGGCTTTGACTTTTTTTTGCAAATCTCTCTTCACCCACCATCAACACCAACAATCTCCGCAATCCTCCTCCATGCCATTTTATTTTATTTCACCTGTATTTAACCAGGTAGGCTAGTTGAGAACAAGTTCTCATTTGCAACTGCGACCTGGCCAAGATAAAGCATAGCTGTGTGAAAAGACAACAACATGGAGTAAACAATAAACAAGTCAATAACATAATCTATATACATTGTGTGCAAAAGGCATGAGGAGGTAGGCAATAAATAGGAGTGAATAATTACAATTTAGCAGATTAACACTGGAGTGATAAATGATCAGATGAACATGTGCAGGTAGAGATACTGGTGTGCAAAAGAGCAGAAAAGTAAATAAAATAAAAACAGTATGGGGATGAGGTAGGTAAATTGGGTGGGCTATATACCGATGGGCTACAGTATGTACAGCTGCAGCGATCGGTTAGCTGCTCAGATAGCAGATGTTTAAAGTTGGTGAGGGAGATAAAAGTCTCCAACTTCAGAGATTTTTGCAATTCGTTCCAGTCGCAGGCAGCAGAGGACTGGAAGGAAAGGCGGCCAAATGAGGTTTTGGCTTTAGGGATGATCAGTGAGATACACCTGCTGGAGCGCGTGCTACGGGTGGGTGTGACCAGTGAACTGAGATAAGGCGGAGCTTTACCTAGCATAGACTTGTAGATGACCTGGAGTCTGTGGGTCTGGCGACGAACATGTAGCGAGGGCCAGCCGACTAGAGCATACAGGTCGCAGTGGTGGGTGGTATAAGGTGCTTTAGTAACAAAACGGATGGCACTGTGATAAACTGCATCCAGTTTGCTGAGTAGAGTATTGGAAGCTATTTTGTAGATGACATCGCCGAAGTCCAGGATCAGTAGGATAGTCAGTTTTACTAGGGTAAGTTTGGCGGCGTGAGTGAAGGAGGGTTCGTTGCGAAATAGAAAGCCGACTCTAGATTTGATTTTGGATTGGAGATGTTTGATATGAGTCTGGAAGGAGAGTTTGAAGTATAGCCAGACACCTAGGTACTTATAGATGTCCACATATTCTAGGTCGGAACCATCCAGGGTGGAGATGCTAGTCGGGCGTGCGGGTGCAGGCAGCGAACGGTTGAAAAGCATGCATTTGGTTTTACTAGCGTTTAAGAGCAGTTGGAGGCCATGGAAGGAGTGTTGTATGGCATTGAAGCTCGTTTGGAGGTTAGATAGCACAGTGTCCAAGGAAGGGCCAGAAGTATACAGAATTGTGTCGTCTGCATAGAGGTGGATCAGGGAATCGCCCGCAGCAAGAGCAACATCATTGATATATACAGAGAAAAGAGTCGGCCCGAGAATTGAACCCTGTGGTACCCCCATAGAGACTGCCAGAGGACCGGACAACATGCCCTCCGATTTGACACACTGAACTCTGTCAGCAAAGTAGTTGGTGAACCAGGCAAGGCAGCCATTAGACCTTCTGATTTTGTCTCTGTATTGTAAAATCATTCTCAGCAAATAAACAAGGTATAATTACAACGTTCCCCACACCCCATTATTTCCCTTTTGTAATTTTTTTTATTAGCCTACATATTGTCTGCTCCTTATTTTCATTTACAGTAATGTGCCTAGAATACAAGTGTCGGATTTGCATTAAACAATTTCACGTCAGATAAATCATGTAGAAAATCTGGTTTATGGTTAACTTCATATACATAATCTACTGGTATCATATTACATTGAGAATATATAGCTCAACAATATGCAAACAATGTGTGAGTTTAGCTGTTCTCTGCTTCAGATGTACAATGACAAGGGGTGTATTACACATGCTCATACCATAAGGCCATTAATGCCATCGTACTGTAGGCCTGTGGCTGCATTGGTGATGCATGACATTATAATTAGCAAAATGGGTTCACTTTAGCTGATATCCTGAGATGTTGACAATCAAATACAACAGATTGGAGAGCTCACAACTGGACTAAAAGGTCATGTTCATTTGAGAAAGCAAGACAGAAACACAAATTGGAGACAGTTCCCCTTCACCCATTTTATTGCAGAATTGTGATCTGTGATTAATGAACATTGACATTAGTTCATCTTGAATAATAGTTTTAAGTTAACGATTAAAACAAGTTTAAACACTCCACTTCAATGAATCAACATTGAATGAATCAACATATCATTTTAAAATAAAATGTACAAACAACTCATTTGTAAATGTTGGACCATTATTACTAAAGCATAATTTCAGGTGAACTAAAAATATTCTGGAGCTGGAGCAACAAACCCTTACCAAAAAAAACAGGCTTCTGGCAAAGAGTTGTGGCAAGGCTTTGCCACATGTCTTCACATGCAATTTAGTTTTGTGGCAAACTGTTGTGGCAAATATGCAGCGACTTCTGGCAAACAATTCTGGGAAACTTTTGGCGAGCATTCTACTGTTTTATGTAAATTTTCTGCAAACTCATTATGAATATGCAAATTACATCATGTTTTTGGTTACTTTGAGAATACGGAAAACAAATAACATAACTTCAAATGAACTTGCTTCACACAGAGAAAACTAAACGAAACATGTATTCAATGTCTTAACAAATAATAAATAAATCCAATACTTCCTCTTATCTATCTCACAATTAAACATTATGCTAAGTGGTGCAATACTATACTTGAAATCCTCAGAATTCTAATGAAAAAAAGAGCAAATACTGAGTATTTCCCAAATAAGTTGTTTATCCTTTTGTGACTAGGGGGCAGTATTTTCATTTTTGGAAAAATAACGTTCCCGTAGTAAACGGGATATTTTGTCATGACAAGATGCTAGAATATGCATATAATTGACAGTTTAGGATAGAAAACACTCTAAAGTTTCCAAAACTGTAAAAATATTGTCTGTGAGTATAACAGAACTGATATTGCAGGCGTAAGCCTGAAAAAAATCCAATCCGGAAGTGCCTCATGTTTTGAAAGCGCTGCGTTCCAATGCCTCCCTATTGAGCAGTGAATGGGCTGTCAACCAGATTACTGTTTCTCCGTATTCACCAAGGTGTCTACAACAATGTGACGTAGTTTTACGCATTTATGTTGAAGAATACCCGTAAGCGGCTACATTGCGCAACTGGTCACCTGATGCTCCCAGAGTGATTCTCGTGTAAAATGCAGAGGTAGCCATTATTCCAATCGGTCCTACTGAAAAACCAATTGTCCCGGTGGATATATTATCGAATAGATATTTGAAAAACACCTTGAGGATTGATTATAAACAACGTTTGCCATGTTTCTGTCGATATTATGGAGCTAATTTAGAATATTTTTAGGCGTTTTCGTGACTGCAATTTCCGGGCGATTTCTCAGCCAAATGTGAAGAACAAACGGAGCTACTTTGCCTACAAAAATAATATTTTTGGAAAAAAGGAACATTGGCTATCTAACTGGGAGTCTCATGAGTGAAAACATCCGAAGCTCATCAAAGGTAAACAATTTAATTTGATTGCTTTTCTGATTTCCGTGACCAAGTTACCTGCTGCTAGCTGAACAAAATGCTATGCTAGGCTAACGATAAACTTACACAAATGCTTGTCTAGCTTTGGCTGTAAAGCATATTTTGAAAATCTGAGATGACAGGGTGATTAACAAAAGGCTAAGCTGTGTCTCAATATATTTCACTTGTGATTTTCATGAATAGGAATATTTTCTAGGAATATTTATGTCCGTTGCGTTATGCTAATTAGTGTCAGTCGGTGATTACGCTCCCTCATGCGGGATGGGGAGTCACTAGAGGTTATTTAGTATTTTTCAATTACATGAGAGAAATGTGAACACCTTAGGATGTTTAAAGGGGCAACTACAGAATTTACATGAGCCAAGTGATAACTGAGCAATGACATTTTAACCAATGGAAGTTTAAAAGAGAATAACAACATTTAAATAACAACAACTAAATCCAGTTCAGAGCCCCTTTTGAGTGCACTTTGGAGATGGCGGCCCCTGTGGAAGTCCTTTGTCCAAATTGTTGAATGCATGCACTGAAACAATCAGAAAACACAAAACAAAAACAACATTAAGATACTGAAAACAATTCGTGAAAACACTTTGACATCTTTAAAGGTAGTTGAGGTAGATATGTACATATAGGTAGGGATAAAGTGATTAGGCAACAGGGTAGACAATAAACAGTAACATCAGCGTATGTGATGAGTCAAAAGAGTTGGTGTAAAAAGTGTCATTACAGATAGTTAACCAAAAGCTACCCGGACTATTTAACTATCTATTTAACTAACTATTTAGCAGTCTTATGGCTTGGGGGTAGAAGCTGTTCAGGGTCCTGTTTGTTCTTGACATGTTTCATTGGTACCACTTGCAGTGCGGTAGCAGAGAGAACGGTCTATGACTTAGTTGGCTCGAGACTTGTTTAGGGCCTTCCTCAGGCCTCAACACAATTGATTCAAACTAATAATCTAATTATTATCTTCAATCTAGACTGCGGACGTCATCAAGAGCCAGTTGTCTTCTTGCTGACTTGAGTGGAAGAAAAGCAACATAAAATAAAAGGAAACTCTTTTCCACCTTCTCCTCCCTACTTAATCTTCCACCTCCTCCTTCTCTGTGGGCGACTTTGTTAGCCAGGTTGATGACATCCGCTACTCATTCACTCATCCTATTCAGTCCACTGGTCTCACTCACACAGGACTACTCTACGCCTTGACCTCTTTCTCCCCTCTCTCTCCAGATGACATCCTGCGACTAGTGAGGTCTGGCCGCCCGACAACCTGCCCAGCTCGACCCCCTCCCCTCCTCCCTTCTCCAGACCATCTCTGGAGACCTTCTGCCATTCCTCACTTCCCTCATTATCTCATCGCTGATCACTGGCTGTGTCCCCTGGCTGTGATCACTGGCTGTGACTTCAAAATGTCCCAAGTCGCTCCCCTCCTCAAGAAACCAACACTCGACTCATCTGATGTCAAAAACTATAGACCTGTATCCCTTCTTTCTTTTCTTTTCTAAACACTTGAGCGTGCTGTCTCTGATCAACTTTCTCGTTATCTCTCTCAGAATGATCTTCTTGACCCTAACCAGTCAGGCTTCAAGACGGGTCACTCAACCGAGACTGCTCTTCTCTGTGTCACTGCCAAAGCTGACTCTCTGATCTGTTATCATCCTCCTAGATCTATCACTGCCTTAGACGCTGTGAACCATCAGATCCTCTTCTCTACCCACTCAGGATTGCATCCTACCTGGTAGGCCACTCCTACAGTACCAGGTGACGTAGAGAGGATCTGTGTCTGCAACACGTACTCTCACTACTGGTGTTCCCCAAGGCTCGGTTCTAGGCCCTGTCCTCTTCTCTCTACACACCAAGTCACTCGGCTCCGTCATATCCTCACATGGTCTCTCCAATCATTGCTATACGGATGACACTACTTTTATCCTTCCCCCCTTCTGACACTCAGGTGGCAACACGCATCTCTGCGTGCCTGGCAGATGTATCAACTTGGATGTCGGCCCACCATCTCAAGCTCAACCTCGAACGGAACTGCTCTTCCTCCGGGGTTGAACTCTCCATCACCGTTGACAACTTCAGTGTCGCCTTCACAGAGAGCAAATAACCTTTGCGTGACCCTGTACAATACACTGTCGTTCTCTGCAAACATCAAAGCAGTGACTCGCTCCTGCAGGTTCGTGCTCTAAAACATCAGTGGAGTACGAACCTACCTCACACAGGAAGCGGTGCAGGTCATAATCCAGGCCCATGTCCTCTCCCGTCTGGCCTACTACAACTCACCATTGGCTGGGCTCCCCACTTGTGCCATCAAACCCTAATCCTCTGCACAATCCACTGGCTTCCAGTTGAAGCTCGCATCCACCACAAGACCATGGTGCTTACCTACGGAATAGCAAGAGGAACTGCCCCTCCCTACCTTCAGGCTATGCTCAAATACTACATCCCATCCTTACAGGAGGGCAGCTTCCGTTCAGCCTAGTCCAAGCTCTTCTCTGTCCTGGCACCCCAATGGTGAATCCAGCTTCTCCCTGATGCGAGGACAGCAGAGTCCCTGCCCATCTTCTGAAAACATCGGAAACCCTAACTTTTCAAACAGTATCTTAAATAATCCTCCTCCTCACCTTGACCCCCCCCCCCCTTTCAGGGTGTGACTCTACTGATAGGTACTTTGAGGAAAAATGTACTTTCTATGCCTGTGACATGTGGTTGTCCCACCTAGCTATCTTAAGAACAATATACTAACTGAAAGTCGCTCTGGATAAGCGCATCTGCTAAATTACTAAAATGTCAAATGCAAAATTGAGTTATGCCTAATATGGCAATTCATAATATTTTTTCCCAAATTAATTATTGTTAATTCCTTACACTCGTGGAAATGGACCTATATGAATATATCCAAATTTAAACGTTTCAAACATTAAAAAAATAACTAAACCCAGTAGAGTCGATGTCTACAACCCACAGAAATCGAATTAGCATAATAAATCATCCCCATAAATATCTGTCAGTTTAAGCTAGAGATATTTTTTATTTTTTGCATTCGATACATCTCAATCCACCGCATCCGTCGATGTCGCACTTCTGCATCTGCGGTGAAAGGTGACAGAGCGACAGCGGTGTTTGTCAGACCATGAGACATCACGAAAATGTCTCTTCTCGCAAAGTCGTCTGTAGCGTTCCAAACAGTTTGGCCTGCAAACTATTATTTTTTCCATTTAAAAACATGTTTTTGGTTACTAGTCCAACGCTCTAACCACTAGGCTACCTGCTGCCCCTTTATGACCCCTTTATGGAAAGACGAACACGATTGTGTTCCCTGTTTTGCTCTGCGACCCCCACAAGCATCTGAAGTCGGTACAGCCGATCTGCCAACGTCTGTCTGTAGCGTCCGAACAGTTTGGGCTACACACTAAAATGACTCCTCTGGTGAGACTCTCATGAACACATTCATGTTGGTTATTTTGCTCTAGGACACCCTCACAAGTCTCGTCTGAAGGTCCCCCGGAAACAGTTGAAAAAAATGAATGGAATTACTGTATATATGGAGACTGTTTGGTGCCATTAAACAAATGCATTTTTTTAAACATACAAATGTTTCCTGATCTCTCAGATATAGGACAGACTATTCAGAAAAACTTCCTTTAAATTTTTTGGGTGGACATGTAGTGAATCTATTATTTTGTGCTAATAGCAGTAAGGGGAAAAAAAACATGTTTAATCAAATAATTGTTTTATATATTTTTGGGGATACTTTAAGGGGTCTTAATATTCTAAATCAAATAGCAAAATGATCCTTGGTATGACCTTTTTTTGTGGTCTCACCTTTGGGGGGTAAGGACACAAAGAAGGTCATATCAAGGATCATTTTGCTATTTGATTTAGAATTTTAAGACCCCTTAAAGTATCCCAAAAAATATTTAAAACAATGATTTACCTGACACAAGACTGAATCCAAACATTACACTGTTGATTTTATGTGCATTTTACATTTACTGTAATTTTTGTCACCTGTGAAATCTGAAAATACTCTGGATATGTTCAGTAACATAATAATAATATTAATAGAATTTTTGGAGAAGGTGCAAAATAAGAAAAAAGGATTACAAGGGTTTGAAGTTCTAGCTCGTTAGCCTACACATAGTGGTTTGCCTTAGCCAGCTGCTAGCTAGCTAGCTAATAATACCGTTAATAATATCGTTTTTTACTTTTTCTAAATGTATTTACTTACTTGAATAGGTTCACTCCCACGCCCACGAAGCAGACAATCTTTTGGAGAGAAGCGATGTCATGTGGAGGCGCCACTTCTGGTCAAAACCCAGAGATCCAGGATTAGAGGAGAAACTCATTGGTTTTGAATACTCTCTCTCCATTTCTTTCTCTCTTTCTTACCAGGAGAGGAATTAAGCTACCATTTATTATAACTATTCCAGAGCAGCAAGTGGGCGTCCAGGCGGTTTGCTCAGTGCGCAGGCTTGCTGCCTGGGGCCTTGTTCATTTAGTCTAATTGATTGTGTTAATTGTGTTAGGATGACTGTGAGGGCAGGAATCCCACTCTTCCTTCCCTTCTGTTTTTCCACACGTTAATCCTCACTATGGTGAAATGTGCAAATTCTGGACTAAACTGTCTCGAACAGTCTCCTTTACAGAGATCCCTAGATGAATCAAAGTGACGTGAAATCCATTTTGATGAGACGAGCTTGAGGGAGGGGAAAAGCAATAAAGAACACGTTTGCCTGGCTTGCACACTCCCAGTAGCCTACAGTAATATCTATGAGTACTGATTGGTTCGGATTTATATACTTTAAATATTGTTAATCGTCAGTTATACTAGAGACATGAGGGGTGCCGGAGTCTAGGGTCAACACCAGAAGTTAATGGTTATCTGTAGGAGGAATGTATATGCTAGATGCAATTAAGCTTGGAATGTACTGAGTGCAGGGCAGACAATAACATGTTGGCAGGCACTGATAAGGATGGAGAGCTGTGGATGTGACAGTACCCCCCGACGCGCGGCTCCAGTCGACCAAAAAGACGATCCCGGGGATCGGGAGCGAACCAGTCACCTCTGCTGAGGCGTGGGAAACCTGTCAGTCCGGCTGATGAGGTGGAGCGTGGCGACCTAGAGCGCCGGAGAGAGCATGCGGGACGGTACAACCTCCCCGGTGCTTTTGGCTCCAGCCGCAGGACACCAACCAAAGGGACGGTCCTGGGGATCAAGTGCGGACCGGTCAGCCGTGCTCATGCGCGGGAACCTGTCGCCGGGCTGGGGTGCGGGAACCTGACAGACAGGCTGAGGCAGGGGAACCTGGCGATCCGGCTGAGGCATGAAAGCCTAACGAACCAGCGGAGGCATGAGAGCCTGTAGCGACTCCCAGACCCGACGTCATTGCCACCGAAACAAAAAAAAAACTCCCTGATGCTTATTAGGTGAGGCGTCATTCTGTAACGATGTGCGTTGAGAGTCGGGCAGCAAGTTCAGAGTGTGTGTGTTAATAAAATAAACGGAACATAACACAAAACAAGAAACACTAACAGCACACAGGCATGAAACAGAAACAATGATGCCTGGGGAAGGAACTGAAGGGAGTGACATATATAGGCAAGGTAATCAAGGAGGTGATGGAGTCCAGGTGAGTCTGATGATGCGCAGATGCGCGTAACAATGGTAACAGGTGTGCGCCATAACGAGCAGCCTGGTGACCGAGGTCCCGGAATGGGAGCACATGTGACAATACCTCTATTAATGGTCACATTGAAACGTTAAGTTCAGATTAATGGATTTAGAGATACGTTTAATTCAGAACTGTATAATAGTTTGTGACATTGACTAAACATAACACCATAGTGAATGATGTACTAGGTGGAAGAAAAGGAAGAAAGTTTGTCGAAAGGGTGGAGACGAGGAATGAGAAATGTAAAAATGTACGGCTCAAGCTTTATTTCATATGCATGGAAGTCTTCTCTTCTGAGTGCTCTGGTGATTACTGTGCAGGGATAGCAGTGGGGGTTTCAGTACCAGAGGCTATATATACTGTTGGAGGTCAGTGTAGCAGACAGCTTAATTCAGAGTCGATCAGCATGTCTGCTCATGAAAATAATATAACTTCACCGAAGTTACTGAAGTTTACAGTATCTTCAACTTTCTTTGAGCAAAAACTAGTGTTAGATTATTTCATCACATTTTCACCTTAGCCTGAATGTTCCTCACCTCCACCTTCACCTTGGCTGATTTCCTTTAACGAGGACCTAACAGCTAATCAGGAGGCACTAATTGTGCCATTGTTTCCCCTACTGATGTGAGTGGATGGACGTTGTGCGATGAGGATGAGCCAGGCTCATCACCACCTCAAAGGCCAGTGGGGGTTGCAGGGGTGCCAGGGACAGGGGGCCCCTCCAGCTACTTCTTGCTAATTACCAGCAGAGTAGGCGGACAATCAGTTCGATCTGAGTCTCTGATTGCCATTAACAGCTGCTGCTTTGACTTTGTAACGACATCTGAAGCACCACCGGGGAACGGAGCTCTCCACCTGCCTGCCATAAAGCAAACAGAGAGACGCTCCTTTTGTGTGGCTTCTGTTCTGAATATGTCCCAGAGCTGTGAAGAGCTCCTTGGGGACATCTTGGTGCAGTCTGTTTGCTCGCTGGAGAGACTGCAGCTCCCCTCTTCCCTAACACGGAAATACACTCTCTGAGACAAGGAGTGTGTGAGTGCTCACTCCCTCTCTTCTGTTTCCTCGTTTGCCCCCGAGTTTATGTCACAGGCAGTGTACAGATGTTGGATCTTAACTTGATCGATGACAATTTTCCTGCTCCATCAGGAAATTCAAATGATCCTTGTGATTCCTTGAAAATGAGCAGTTATCTTTCTCTCCATGTGGGGGCAGTCGAGTCATTGGGATCAGGCCTGCTGCCAAAATAATATCCTCTCTCGCTCTCTCAAATGCTAGGCCTAGGTCCTATTACTGCAACATTCAAATGCACAAAAATGTATCTGAAATGCAGCCATACACATCGACAACTGTCATTTTATATGCCTTAATAACACAAGATAGATATTGGTCTCCACTAGGCTACATGTGTCAAGTGTATCCTAAGGTTAGGAATGAATGGTCAATGCACACATATAGGCCTACCGTGTTAGCGGGGGTTTGATTCCAGCCCACGGCCTTCTAATCAAATCAAATTGTATTTGTCACGTATAAAACAGGTGTAGACCTTAAAGTGAAATGCTTACTTACAAGCCCTTAACCAACAATACAGTTTTAGAAAAAATAAAGTGAAAAGTGAAGAAAAAAAGTGTGAAGAAAGTATGTTCTAAAACAAACTGAAGTAAAAACAATAAAAATAACAGTAGCAAGGCTATATACAGGGGGTACCGGTACAGTCAATGTGCAGGGGCACCGGTTAGTCGAGGTAATTGAGGTAATATGTACATGTAGGTAGAGGTAAAGTGACTATGCATGGATAAAAACAGAGAGTAGCAGAAGCGTAAAAATGGGGGTGGGGTGGGGATAATGCAAATAGTCCGGGTAGCCATTTGATTAGCTGTTCAGGAGTCTTATGGCTTTGGGGTAAAATCTGTTAAGAAGCCTTTTGGACCTAGACTTGGTGCTCCGGTACCGCTTGGCGTGCAGTAGCAGAGAGAACAGTCTATGACTAGGGTGGCTGGTATAGAGGTCGTGGCTGGTATAGAGGTCGTGGATGGAGGGAAGCTTGGCCACAGTGATGTACTGGGCCGTACACGCTACCCTCTGTAGTGCCTTGAGGTCTGCGGCTGAGCAGTTGCCATACCAGACAATGATGCAACCAGTCAGGATGCTCTCGGTGGTGCAGCTGTGTAACTTTTTGAGGATCGGAAGACCCATGCCAAATCTTTTCAGTCTCCTGAGGGGGAATAGGCATTGTCTTGCCCTCTTCACGACTGTCTTGGTGTGTTTGGACCATGATAGTTTGTTGGTGATGTGGACACCAAGGAACTTGAAGCTCTCAACCTCCTCCACCTCAGCCCCGTCGTTAGGAATTGGGGTGTGCTCGGTGCTCCTCTTTCTGTATTCCACAATCATCTCCTTTGTCTTGATCATGTTGAGGGAGGGGTTGTTATCCTGGCACCACACTGCCAGGTCTCTGACCTCCTCTCTATAAGCTGTCTCATCATTGTCGGTGATCAGGCCTACCACTGGTGTGTCGTTGGCAACCTTAATGTTGGTGTTGGAGTCGTGTTTGGCCATGCAGTCATGAGTGAACAGGGAGTACAGGAGGGTACAGAGTACGCACCACTGAGGGGCCCCCATGTTGAGGATCAGCGTGGCAGATCTGTTGTTACCTACCCTTACCACCTGGGGGCGGCCTGTCAGGAAGTCCAGGATCCAGTTGCAGAGGGAGGTGTTTAGTCCCAGGGTCCTTAGTTTAGTGAGGAGCTTTGAGGGTACTATGGTGTTGAACGCTGAGTTGTAGTCAATTAATAGCATTCTCACATAGGTGTTCCTTTTGTCCGGATGGGAAAGGGCAGTGTGGAGTGCAACAGAGATTGCATCATCTGTGGATTTGTTGGGGCATTATGCAAATTGGAGTGGGTCTAGGGTTTCTGGGATGATGGTGTTTATGTGAGCCATGACCAGCCTTTCAAAGCACTTCATGTGCTACAGACGTGAGTGCTACAGGTTGGTAGTCATTTAGGCAGGTTACCTTGGTGTTCTTGGGCACAGGGACTATGAAACATGTTGGTATTACAGACTTGGTCAGGGACAGGTTGAAAATGTCAGGGAAGAGACTGCCAGTTGGTAAGCACATGCTCAGAGTACATGTCCTGGTAATTTTATTTTTATTTGACTAGGCAAGTCAGTTAAGAACAAATTCTTATTTTCAATGACGGCCTAGGGACAGTGGGGGGTTTGAACTTGCAACCTTCCGGTTACTAGTCCAACGCTCTAACTAGGCTACCCTGCCGCCCCATAATCCGTCTCGCCCAGGCGGCCTTGTGAATGTTGACCTGTTTAAAGGTTTTACTCACATTGGCTACGGAGAGTATCATCCCACAGTCGTCCGGAACAGGTGATGCTCTCATGCATGCTTCAGTGTTGCTTGCCTCGAAGCGAGCATAGAAGTTATTTAGCTCGTCTGGTAGACTCGTGTCACTGTTCAGCTCGCGGCTGTGCTTTCCTATGTAGTCCGCAATGGTTTGCAAGCCTTGCCAATTCCAACGAGCGTCGGAGCCGGTGGAGTACGATTCAATCTTAGTCCTGTATTGTTTCTGGCACAAATAACTCAATCCCCCCAATTGACTTGATTAACTTACACATTTCAAATATGGACAGTCCAGGGATATTTTACCCTTGATCTTAATATTTAATGACCACACCAGGTGCTTTTGGATAACATAAATAGGAAACAAATAAAAAATAATAACAACAGGCTATTTTTTTTTTTTATTTTACCTTTATTTAACCAGGCAAGTCAGTTAAGAACAAATTCTTATTTTCAATGACGGCCTGGGAACAGTGGGTTAACTGCCTGTTCAGGGGCAGAACGACAGATTTGTACCTTGTCAGCTCGGGGGTTTTGAACTCACAACCTTCCGGTTACTAGTCCAACGCTCTAACCACCAATGTTATTTTCCATTCATACAAAGTGTCGGGTAAATTGCCACACTAGATTTGGTAAACGAGGAAATACTTTACACATTTTTGAATTTCAATAGCATTAATAACAATTAATTTCACAGTATAATTTCAGGTACATATGATGGTGAAGGATTACTAAAAATGTACCCCGAGTAAATAAGTGTTTCAACAATCAAACAACAAACAATATCTACATGTCACTATCAATCATGTTACTAGTATGCAAATCAGACACATTTCAGCATTGAATTAAACATCAAGGTAGATATTCAGGTAAGAATCATGTAAGTAATAAATAATCAAACAGTGCAGATATCAATTGCCATAGTCATGTCAATCATATTTCTTTCTGCCATGGTAGGATTTACCTGCCATGGCTAGGTGGGATGCAACTTTTGTCAAATTGATGTCAAAAGTTGTATTTGTTTTTGTATTTTAGCTAACCCTAACCCTTTTCCTAACCTTAACCTATTCTTCCTAACCTACAACGCCAATTATCCTAACTTGCTTCATAAGTTCTAATAACCTGCTATGAAAAGTACATTTTTTACAAAAAGCTGTATCTCTTCTAGACAAAACTGGATTTACCCTCTATCCTCTTTCTCTTCCGAAACTGTCCTTTCCACTTTGAAGGGTATTTTAATTGTTTGGCTGGCCCTTTCTCCTCCCCCTCTGCCTTGACGCTACAAGCTGTAAATAAAAAGACACACACAAAACTTGATTTCGAGTACATACAAAAAGCTTACTGAGATGATACACTTGAGTGTATGGCAGATTGTCATAAAAACAAAATTATATTTAGACAGACACAGAGTGAGAGAGAGCAGTGGAGTGGGAGGATGCTGTGCTCAACCAACCCATTGATCTATACTACCGTTCAAAAGTTTGGGGTCACTTAGAAATGTCCTTGTTTTTGAAAGAAAAGCACATTTTTTGTCCATTTAAAATAACATGAAATTGATCCGAAATACAGTGTAGACATTGTTAATGTTGTAAATGACTATTGTAGCCGGAAATGGAAGATTGTTAATGGATATCTCCATAGGTGTACATAGGCCCATTATCAGCAACCTTCACTCCTGTGTTCCAATGGCACGTTGTGTTAGCTAATCCAAGTTTATCATTTTAAAAGGCAAATTGATCATTAGAAAACCCTTTTGCAATTATGTTAGCACAGCTGAAAACTGTTGTGCTCAATAAAGAAGCAATAAAACTGGCTTCTTTAGATTAGTTGAGTATCTGGAGCATCAGCATTTGTGGGTTTGATTACAGGCTCAAAATGTCCAGAAACAAAGTACTTTCTTCTGAAACTGAAGGCTATTCCATGCGAGAAAATGCCAAGAAACTGAAGATCTCCAACAACGCTGTGTACTGCTTCCTTCACAGAACAGCGCAAACTGGCCCTAACCAGAATAGAAAGAAGAGTGGGAGGCCCTGGTGCACAACTGAGCAAGAGGACAAGTATATTAGTGTCTAGTTTGAGAAACAGACACCTCACAAGTCCTCAACTGGCAGCTTCATTAAATAGTACCCACAAAACACCAGTCTCAACGTCAAAAGCGAAGCGGCGACTCCAAGATCCTGGCCTTCTAGGCAGAGTTCCGCTGTCCAGTGTCTGTGTTCTTTTGCCCATCTTAATATTTTATTTTTATTGGCCAGTCTGAGATATGGCTTTTTCTTTCCAACTCTGCCTAGAAGGCCAGCATCCCGGAGTCGGCTCTTCACTGTTGACTTTGAGAATGGCGTCTTTTCATTGAGAATATTTTACATTTTTGTATTGTTTGTTGGTTTGGCAATGCAACTGTCAGCCAGAGAAATATACTGAAAAGGAATATCACCACAGCAAGTAAGGTACTTGGAGTCAAACAGACAGGCTATCCCTCCTAAGTAGCTCACGCTAATGTTCCTATCGACCCAGAAAGGTCAGCAGGCTAGTCATTTTTTATTGGTAACTGTTAGTAAAGTTGTTTTGTCAATTTGCTTTGTATTTTAAATGCCACAATAAAGTCAGTAAAGTAGAGTTTTCAAATGAGCAATTCTTGAAGTTTCAAAACAGCTTTTAAGCAACTGGTTTCACAAGCAATTTGAGAATTATGTTTATTAGCATCTCAGTTTAGAGCATCCAACCATTGGTGAAGGTTCTAAGGCCATTTTGTAAGAAACAAGGCAATGACTTTGCTTAACGCACACACTATACATTCAGATGGACTTATCCTATGCATAGTGCATATGGCTAACACATGTTATTTGAGTTACAGGAGCCATTACATTTTGTCTAGAAACACATTCACAAAAGTAACCTATAGTGGGGAGAACAAGTATTTGATACACTACCGATTTTGAAGGTTTTCCTACTTACAAAGAATGTAGAGGTCTGTAATTTTTTATCATAGGTACACTTCAACTGTGAGAGACGGAATCTAAAACAGAAATCCAGAAAATCACATTGTATGATTTTTAAGTAATTCATTTGCATTTTATTGCATGACGTAAGTATTTGATACATCAGAAAAGCAGAACTTAATATTTGGTACAGAAACCTTTGTTTCCTGTAGTTCTTGACCAGGTTTGTACACACTGCAGCAGGGATTTTGGCCCACTCCTCCATACAGACCTTCTCCAGATCCTTCAGGTTTTGGGGCTGTCGCTGGGCAATACGGACTTTCAGCTCCCTCCAAAGATTTTCTATTGGGTTCAGGTCTGGAGACTGGCTAGGCCACTCCAGGACCTTGAGATGCTTCTTACGCAGCCACTCCTTAGTTGCCCTGGCTGTGTGTTTAGGGTCGTTGTCATGCTGGAAGACCCAGCCATGACCCATCTTCAATGCTCTTACTGAGGGAAGGAGGTTGTTGGCCAAGATCTCGCGATACATGGCCCCATCCATCCTCCCCTCTATACAGTGCAGTCGTCCTGTCCCCTTTGCAGAAAAGCATCCCCAAAGAATGATGTTTCCACCTCCATGCTTCACGGTTGGGATGGTGTTCTTGGGGTTGTACTCATCCTTCTTCTTCCTCCAAACACGGCGAGTGGAGTTTAGGCCAAAAACCTCTCTTTTTGTCTCATCAGACCACATGACCTTCTCCCATTCCTCCTCTGGATCATCCAGATGGTCATTGGAAAACATCAGACGGGCCTGGACATGTGCTGGCTTGAGCAGGGGGACCTTGCGTGCGCTGCAGGATTTTAATCCATGATGGCGTAGTGTGTTACTAATGGTTTTCTTTGAGACTGTGGCCCCAGCTCTCTTCAGGTCATTGACCAGGTCCTGCCGTGTAGTTCTAGGCTGATCCCTCACCTTCCTCATGATCATTGATGCCCCACGAGGTGAGATCTTGCATGGAGCCCCAGACCGAGGGGGATTCCATTTTCTAATAATTACGCCAACAGTTGTTGCCTTCTCACCAAGCTGCTCTGTGGGCCGGCAACCTGCCTAAAATGTGCAGGAGGATTTCCAATAATGTGTCCATGAACAAAGGGGTGTCAAAATCAAAAGTAAGTCAGTATCTGGTGTGGCCACCAGCTGCATTAAGTACTGCAGTGCATCTCCTCCTCATGGACTGCACCAGATTTGCCAGTTCTTGCTGTGAGATGTTACCCCACTCTTCCACCAAGGCACCTGCAAGTTCCCTGACATTTCTGTGGGGAATGGCCCTAGCCCTAGCCCTCACCCTCCAATCCAACAGGTCCCAGACATGCTCAGTGGGATTGAGATCCGGGCTCTACGCTGGCCATGGCAGAACACTGACTTTCCTGCCTTGCAGGAAATCACACACAGAACGAGCAGTATGGCTGGTGTCATTGTCATGTCAGGATGAGCCTGCAGGAAGGATACCACATGAGGGAGGAGGATGTCTTTCCTGTAATGCACAGTGTTGCGATTTCCTGCAATGACAACGAGTTCAGTCGGATGATGCTGTGACACACCACCCCAGACCATGACGGACCCTCCACCTCCAAATCAATCCCGCTCCAGAGTACAGGCCTTGGTGTAACGCTCATTCCTTCGAGGATAAACTCGAATCCGACCATCACCCTTGGTGAGACAAAACCGCGACTTGTCAGTGAAGAGCACTTTTTGCCAGTCCTGTCTGGTCTAGCAACGGTGGGTTTGTACCCATAGGCGACGTTGTTGCCGGTGATGTCTGGTGAGGACCTGCCTTATAAAAGGCCTACAAGCCCTCAATACAGCCTCTCTCAGCCTATTGTGGACAGTCTGAGCACTGATGGAGGGATTGTGCGTTCCTGGTGTAACTCGGGCAGTTGTTGTTGCCATCCTGTACCTGTCCCGCAGGTGTGATGTTCAGATGTACCAATCCTGTGCAGCTGTTGTTACATGTGATCTGCCACTGCAAGGATGATCAGCTGTCCGTCCTGTCTCCCTGTAGCGCTGTCTTAGGCGTTTCACAGTACCGACATTGTAATTTATTGCCCTGGCCAGATCTGCAGTCGTCATGCCTCCTTGCAGCATGCCTAAGGCACTTTCATGCAAATGAGCAGCGACACTGGGCATGTTTCTTTCTGTGTTTTTCAGAGTCAATAGAAAGGCCGCTTTAGTGTCCTACGTTTTCATTGATAACCGTCTGTAAGCTGTTAGTGTCTTAACGACCGTTCCACAGGTGCATGTTCATTAATTGTTTATGGTTCATTGAACAAGTATGGGAAACAGTGATTAAAACCTTTACAATGAAGATCTTTGAAGTGATTTTTACAAATTATCTATGAAAGACACGTTCCTGAAAAGGGCTGTTTCTTTTTTGCTGAGTTTATTTAACTTCATAAAGACTGAGTGCTAAGTTGAAAGACTTCCAAGCTTTCTAGGAAAGACAATCAGCACAGAAGTGTGAAGTGAGAGGTGTGGAGCTCCCACCCAAATGCAAAGGCCTCTTTGGCCTCTGCATTTGGTACAGTACACCTTGGATATAAAAAATGACAAGGCACAGAAAGATTAAAAGAAAAGCTCCTCAAAAATCAGAAAACTGTAAAACGAGGTCCCTGAGACTGAGCCACCCTGTCAACCTTTACAAGAATGGAATGGTAGTGGTGCAGGGCAACTTTCATACAACACTGAAAGGACTTCCACATAATCAAAGTGAGAGCACGGCAAGAGAATCTTTCTCTTGGTGATGACCCCGAGAAAGTCTGGACAAACCTCTTCAAAATTTCCTGCAGATGAGGATAGCCCCCCCCCCCCCCCTCCCCCAACACTGAACACAACCAGGTCACACAACTGCACTGCTCCTCCATAATTGACAGGGATAAATTCACCAAGCTGGAGAGAGACATGGTGGATCTCAAAGAGTTAGTCAACACACTCCAGACCACACAGACACACAAAACAGACCAGCACAACACCACCACACCTGTAGTACCCAGAGGGCTAAAAGTGGAGATATATGGCTGTCTGAGAGAGCTAACAAAAATGAAAAATGGTTTGATGAAGAATGCCACAACCTAAGAAAGAAATTAAGAAACATTTCCAACCAAAAAGATAAGGACCTAGAAACCTGAGCCTACGCCTTCACTGTGGAGAATCACTAAAACAATACAGAAATACACTATAGAAAAAGGAGCAGCAAGTCAGAAATCAGCTCAATGTAATTGAAGAATCCATAGAATTGAATCACTTTTGGGAAAATTGGAAAACTCTAAACAAACAACAACACAAAGAGTTATCTAACCAAAACAGAGATGTATGGATAAACCACTATAAACAAGAACAAACAGCAAAAACATATAAATGATCAAATACAAATCTTAGAATCAACTATTAAAGACTACCAGCACCCACTGCATTCTCCAATTACATTGAATGAACTACTACAACACCTGTGGTGTTGATGTTATCCTCAATGAAATTATAAAATATACAGACCACAAATTCCAATTGGCTATACTTAAAGCTCTGGCATCTTCCCCAATATTTGGAACCAAGGACTGATCACCCCAATCCACAAAAGTGGAGACAAATTTGACCACAATAACTACCATGGGATATTCAGCAACCTTTGGAAAATCCACTACATTATCATTAACAGCAGATTCAGACATTTCCTCAGTGAAAACAACGTACTGAGCAAATGTCAAATTTACTTTTTACCAAATTACCATACGACAGACCACATATTCACACTCCACACCCTAACTAACAAACAAATAAAGCAAAAAAAGGCAATGTCTTCTCATGCTTTGTTGATTTCAAAAAAGCTTTTGACTCAATTTGGCATGAGTGTCTGCTATACAAATTGATGGAAAGTGGTGCTGGGGGAAGGGGGAAAAACATTAACGTTATAAAATCCATGTACACAAACAAGAGTGTGCAAAGCTTTCATCAAGGGAATGGGTAGCTACTTTGAAGAATCTAAAATCTAAAATATTTTTTATTTAAAAATGTTGGGTTTACTACATGATTCCATATGTGTTATTTCATAGTTTTCACTTCACTATTATTATACAATGTAGAAAATATTAAAAATAAAGAAAAACCCTGGAATGAGTAGGTGTGTCCAAACTTTTGACTGGTATTGTATATCAACGAATTTGCGAGGGCACTAGAACATTCTGCAGCAAATGGCCTGACACTACTAGAATCTGAAGTAAAATGTCTACTGTTTGCTGATGATCTGGTGCTTCTGTCCCCAACCAAGGAGGGCCTACAGCAGCACCCAGATCTTCTGCACAGATTCTGTCAGACCTGGGCCCTGACAGTAAATCTCAGTAAGACAAAAATAATGGTTTTCCAAAAAAGCACCAGTTGCCAGGACCACAAATAGAAATTCCATCTAGCCACTGTTGCCCACACAAAAAACTATACGTACCTGGGCTTAAACATCAGTTCAAGAAGGGCTTTCTACTCCATCAGAAATAACATACAATTCTGAATACCAATTAGGATCTGGCAAAAATACTTGAATCAGTTATAGAGCCCATTTTTCTTTATGGTTGTGAGGTCACCAACCAAGGATTCACAAAATGGGACAAACACCCATTTGAGAATTCTGCAGAAATATTCGCCATGTACAATGTAAAACACTAATGCATACAATGCATGCAGAGCAGAATTAGGCCGATACCCGCTGACCAACCAAGAATTCACAAAATGGGACAAACACCAAATTGAGACTGCATGTAGAATTCTGCAAAAATATCCTCCCTAAACAGAGAGTACACAGTGTCAGAATGCCTGGCCACTTTGACTGACACCAAATTTACGAAAGCTTTGACTATGTACAGACTCAGTGAGCATAGCCTTGCTACTGAGAGAGGCCACCGTAGGCAGACCAGGCTTTCAAGAGAAGACAGGCTATGTGCACACTGCCCACAAAATGAGGTGGAAACTGAGCTGCACTTCCTAACCTCCCGCCAAATGTATGACCATATTAGAGACACATATTTCCCTCAGATTACACAGGCCCACAATGAATTTGAAAACAAATCCAATTTTGATAGACTCCCATATCTATTGGTTTGAAATACCACAGTGAAATACCACAGCAGCAAGATGTGTGACCTGTTGCCACAAGAAAAGGGCAACCAGTGAAGAACAAACATCATTGTAAATACAACCCATATTTATACTTATTTGTTTTTCCTTTTATAGTTGAACTATTTTCACATTGTTACAACACAATATAAAGCCATAATATGACATTTGAAATGTCTCTATTCCTATGGAACTTTTGTGAGTGTAATGTTTACTGTTTTTTGTCATTGTTTATTTAACTTTTGTTTATTATCTATTTCACTTGCTTTAGCAATGTACACAAACAGTTGAAGTCGGACGTTTACATACACTTAGGTTGGAGAAATTAAAACTTGTTTTTCAACCACTCCACAAATGTCTTGTTAACAAACTATAGTTTTGGTAAGTCGTTAAGAACATCTACTTTGTGCATGACACAAGTCATTTTTCCAACAATTGTTTACAGACAGATTATTTAACTTATAATTCACTGTATTACTATTCCAGTGGGTCAGAAGTTTACATACACCAAGTTGACTGTGCCTTTAAACAGCTTTCGAAAATTCCAGAAAATTATGTAATGGCTTTAGAAGCTTCTGTTAGGCTAATTGACATAATTTGAGTCAATTGGAGGTGTACCTGTGGATGTATTTCAAGGTCTACCTTAAAACTCAGTGCCTATTTGCTTGACATCATGGGAAAATCAAAATAAATCAGCCAAGACCTCAGAAAAAAAATTGCAGACCTCCACAAGTCTGGTTCATCCTTGGGAGCAATTTCCAAATGCCTGAAGGTACCAAGTTCATCTGTACAAACAATAGTACGCAAGTATAAACACCAAGGAAACAGGCAGCCGTCATATCATTCAGGAAGGAGACAAACATATTTTGGTGCGAAAAGTGCAAATCAATCCCAGAACAACAGCAAAAGACCTTGTGAAGATGCTGGAGGAAACAGATACAAAAGTATATATATCCACAGTAAAACGAGTCCTCTATTGACATAACCTTCACTCACGCTGCCAAACATACCCTCGTAAAACTGACTATCCTACCGATCCTCGACTTCGGCGATGTCATTTACAAAATAGCCTCCAACACTCTACTCAGCAAACTGGATGCAGTCTGTCACAGTGCCATCCGTTTTGTCACCAAAGCCCCATACACCACCCACCACTGTGACCTGTATGCTCTCGTCGGCTGGCCCTCGCTACATATTCGTCGCCAGACCCACTGGCTCAAGGTCATCTATAAGTCTTTGCTAGGTAAAGCGCCGCCTTATCTCAGCTCACTGGTCACCATAACAACACCCACCAGTAGCACGCGCTCCGCAGGTATATGTCACTGGTCATCCCGAAAGCCAACACCTCCTTTGGCCGCCTTTCCTTCCAGTTCTATGCTGCCAATGACTGGAACGAATTTAAAAAATCACTGAAGTTGGAGACTTATATCTCCCTCACTAACTTTAAGCATCAGCTATCTGAGCAGCTCACCGATCGCTACAGCTGTACACAGCCCATCTGTAAATAGTCCATCCAACCAACTACTATTTGTTTTTGTTTTTCTGCTCTTTTGCACACCAGTATTTCTACTTACACATCCTCATGTGCACATAAATCACTCCAGTGGATATTGACTTTGAGGTATCCAATTGATGAGTCTTGTCTCATCGCTGCAACTTCCGTACGGACTCGGGAGAGGCAAAGGTCGAGAGCACTGCTTCTTGATACAATGCACATTCAACCCGGAAGCCAGCCGCACTAATGTGTCAGAGGAAACACAGTACAACCTGGCGACCGTGTCAGCATGCACTGCGCCCGGCCCATCACAGGAGTCACTAGTGTGCGACTAGACAAGGATATCCCTGCCGTCCAAACCCTCCCTAACCTGGACGACGCTGGGCAAATTGTGCGCCGACCCCATGGGCCTCCCAGCAGAGAATTGGAAGGAAAGGCGGCCAAAGGTGGTGTTGGCTTTCGGGATGACCAGTGAAATATACCTGCTGGAGCGCGTGCCACGTGTGGGTGTTGCTATGGTGACCAGTGAGCTGAGATAAGGCTGGGCTATACCTAGCAAAGACTTATAGATGACCTGGAGCCAGTGGTTTTGGCGATGATTATGTAGGGAGGACCAGCCAACGAGAGCATACAGGTCACAGTGATGGGTAGTATATGGGGCTTTGGTGACAAAACGGATGGCACTGTGATAGGCTGCATCCAATTTGCAGAGTAGAGAGTTGGAGGCTAATTTGTAAATTACATCACCGAAGTCAAGGATTGGTAGGATAGTCAGTTTTACGAGGGTAAGTTTGGCAACATGAGTGAAGGAGCTTTGTTGCAAAATAGGAAGCCGATTGTAGATTTAACTTTGGATTGGAGATGCATAATGTGAGTCTGGAAGCAGAGTTTACAGTCTAGCCAGATGCCTATGTATTTATAGTTGTCCACATATTCTAAGTCAGAACCGTCCAGAGTAGTGATGCTAGTCGGGTGGGCGGGTGCAGGCAGCAATCAGTTGAAGAGCATGCATTTAGTTTTACTAGCATTTAAGAGCAGTTCGAGGACACTGAAGGAGTGTTGTATGGCATTGAAGCTCATTTGGAGATTTGTTAACTCAGTGTCCAAAGAAGAGCCAGATGTCTACATAATTGTTTCGTCTGCGTAGAAGTGGATCAAAGAATCAACCGCAGCAAGAGCGACATCATTGATATATACAGAGAAAATAGTCGGCCCGAGAGTTGAAACCTGTGGCACTCCCATAGAGATTGTCAGAGGATCCGGACAACAGGCCCTCCAATTTGACACACTGAACTCTATCTGAGAAGTAGTTGGTGAACCAGGCGAGGCAGTCATTTGAGAAACCAAGGCTGTTGAGTCTGCCGATGAGAATACGGTGATTGACAGAGTTGAAAGCCTTGGCCAGGTCGATGAAGATGGCTGCACAGTACTGGGGGTTATGATAACGTTTAGGTCCTTGAACGTGGCTGAGGTGCACATGTGACCAGCTCGGAAACCAGATTGCATAGCGGAGAAGGTATGGTGGGATTCGAAATGGTCTGTGATCTGTTTGTTCACTTGGGTTTCGAAGACATTAGAAAGGCAGGGCAGGATGGATATAGGTCTGTAACAGTTTGGGTCTAGAGTGTCTTCCCCTTTGAAGAGACCGCGGCAGCTTTCCAATCTTTAGGAATCTCAGACAATATGAAAGAGAGGTTGAACCCTAGTAATAGGGGTTGCAACAATGGTGGCAGATCATTTTAGGAAGAGAGGATCCAGATTGTCTAGCCCAGCTGATTTGTAGGGATCCAGATTTTGTAGCTCTTTCAGAACATCAGCTGTCTGGATTTGTGTGAAGGAGAAGCGGGGGGCTTGGGCCAGTTGCTGTGGGGGGTGCAGAGCTGTTGGCTGGGTTTGGGGTAGCCAGGTGGAAAGCATGGCCAGCCGTAGAGAAATGCTTGTTGAAATTCTTGATTATCTTTGATTTATCAGTGGTGACAGTGTTTCCTTGCAATGGGAAGCTGGGAGGAGGTGCTCTTATACCCCATGGACTTTACAGTGTCTCAAAACTTTTTGGAATTAGTGCTGCAGGATGCAAATTTCTGATTGAAAAAGCTAGCCTTTGCTTCCCTAACGGACTGTGTGTTTTAGTTCCTGACCACCTTGAAAAGTTGCATATCGCAGGGACTATTCAATGCTAGTGCAGTACACCACAGGATGTTTTTGTGCTGGTCAAGGACAGTCAAGTCTGGAGTGAACCAAGGGCTATATCTGTTCTTAGTTCTACATTTTCTGAAAGGGGCATGCTTATTTAAGATGGTGAGGAATGCACTTTTAAAGAACAACCATGCATCCTCTACTGACGGGATGAGGTCAATATTCTTCCAGGAGACCCGGGCCTGCTCGCAGAAGTGTTTTAGGGAGAGTTTGACAGTGATGAGGGGTGGTCGTTTGACCACTGACCCATTACGGACGCAGGTAATGAAGTAGTGATCGCTGAGATCCTGGTTGAAAACAGCAGAGGTGTATTAGGTCACCTTGCAGTTCGAACTCTGACGATAGATGGGGTGCAATCAATACACATATGGTGTCCAGGACACAGCTGGGAGCTGAGGGGGTCTATAACAAGCGGCAACCGTGAGGGACTTACTTCTGGAGAGATAGATCTTTAAAAGTACTGTTTGGGCATAAACCTGGAACTGTTTGAGCATAGACCTGGATAGTATGACAGAACTCTGCAGGCTCTCTCTACAGTAGATTGCAATTCCTCCCCCTTTAGCAGTTCTGTCTTGACGGAAAATGTTGTAATTGGGGATGGAAATTTCAGAATTTTTGGTGGCCTTCCTAAGCCAGTATTCAGACACGGCTAGGACATCAGGGATAGTGGAGTGTGCTAAAGCAGTGAATAAATCATACTTAGGGAGGAGGCTTCTGATGTTAACTTTCATGAACTCAAGGCTTTTACGGTTGCAGAAGTCAGCAAATGAGAGTGCCTGGGGACACACAGGGCCTTTGTTAACCTCTACATCACCAGAGGAACAGAGGAGGAGTAGGATGAGGGTATGGCTAAAGGATATAAGAACTGGTCATCTAGTGCTTTGGGAACAGAGAATATAAGGAGCATATTTCTGGGCGTGGTAGGATAGATTCAGGGCATAGTATACAGACAAGGGTATGGTAGGGTACGAGTACAGTGGGGGTAAACATCGGCATTGAGTGGCGATGAGAGAGGTTGCATCTCTGGAGGTGCCAGTTAAGCTAGGTGCAGTCTCCGCATGTGTCTGGTGTGGGACAAGGGGGCTATCTGAGGCATGTTGAGCAGGACTAGGGGCTCCTCAGTAACATAAAACAATGAGATCTGCCCTAAACAACAGTATACAAGGCATATTGACATTAGAGCGAGGCATAAAGCAATCACAGGTGTTGATTGGGAGAGCTAAGACAACAACAGGTGAGACAACAATGGGTAAACAGCTAAGACAACAACAACGGGCAAATAGCGATAAATGGGCAGAGAGGGTCAGTTAGCTACACACTGTGCCTGAGTTCGAGGCTGGGGCTGACAGATAAACAAAATGAAGTACCGTGTTAATGAACAGTCCAGCAGGCATCAGCTGTGTGGCCGAGTGATCATAGGGTCCAATGAGCAGCAATAGATGAAACAGGGAGCCGTTCGGTAGTCGATTACTACGCTAGGCGAGAGCGGGAGACAGTGTTCAAATTAAGATCCGACATCTGTACAGTTAAGCCTTTAAATGGCTTGGGACTGGAAAACTGCACTACATTTGAAAATAATTGACATTCATCCAAGAGAACACTTATCAGTCAACTTCATAGTGTTACAGTAGAGCTCCCTTGTCCTCCTCTGTTGTGTTGTGTGGATATGGTGAGAAGATGGAGAGAGGAGCCACACCTCCTGTCATCAGCAGGCTGTATCAGGTGCACTGCACTCTTTCATGTTGGCTGGCATGGTAATGAGAGGTGATAGAAATAGGTGAGCTTCTCCCACTAGGCCTCCCACACAGGAATTGCCAAGACTATGGCGTGGGCCGTGTGTGTGAGTGTGTATGTGTGTGTTTATCCCACGATTCTTCCTGAAATGAATCGCCTCAGCAGCTCAGAGGATCACGCTCCCCCTTCAGACATCCTTAATCCCTCTAAACTCCTCATGACACTTGCTGTTGATCTATTCATCTCAACTTATTGCCTCATTGTCACTATCCTCTCCTGCTGCCTGCCTGTATACTCCATTAAGATGCTACAGGAGCAGACAAACTTTGACTACATATTGGCTCCTTTTTTCATGTGACCCAGTTTGCCACTCACTGTTTTAAAACATATATCTATAATCTAGTTGTTAGTCGCTGTGTGTGCATAACGCAGTGTAGCTATCGTGTAAGAGAAAAAAGAGTCAACTTGGTATTCTCCAAGAGAAGCATTCCCTTAGCAACCTCTCACAGGACTCTTTTAAGGCCATTACAGAGTCTTGTGGACGGTAGAGTCTCACACATGGGAACGGGAGGTCAAGGAGAAGGATGATGCTGTGTGCTGTAGTTTTCTCTCCCCTCCCACAGACTCTTGCGGCTTGAGACTGTTGCTACTTCAAACAGGACACACGGATGGAGAGAGGGAGAACAGGGGGAGTAGTGGGGGCCAATAGATCCTGTAATGTACCCAGCCTCAGAGAGAGGAAAGAGAAGGGAGGAAAAGAGGAGTGAGAGAGACATAGATAGAGAGAGATGAGGGGTAGAAGAGAAGTGAGTAAATGAGGAGAGAGAGAATGAGAGAGCGAGAGAGGGGAAGTAGGGCCAAAGGAGAGAGTTGAGGAGAAAAAAAAAGGAGTGGAAAGAAAGGAGAAGGACCTGAGCCTAGCTCATCATGCTGGCCTCATCTCAGATGAGTAGACTTGAAACTTCTCAGATGAAGTTTCAAGTCTACTGCAGCGCCATCTCTTGACTGGCTGCATCACCGCTTGGTATGGTAACTGCTTGGCATCCGGCGACAAGGTGCTACAGAGGGTGGGGCCAATGTCCCTGCCTTCCAGAACCTCTATACCAGGCGGTGTCAGAGGAAGGCCCAGAAAATTGTCAAAGACTCTAGCCACCCAAGCCATAGACTATTCACTCTGCTACTGGACAGCAAGTACTGGAGCGCCAAGTCTGCGACCTAAAAGCCCCTGAACAGCTTCTACCCCAAAACCATAAGTCAGCTGAACAGTTAATCAAATGGCTACACAGACTATTTGCCTTGACCTTTTTTTGTACTGACTCTCTTGCAATTAGGCTATACACACATACACTTGACTCTGTCCACACACACACACATACTTACACGGACACTCCAACACACACGCACACACAAACAAACACACACACACACACACACACACACACACACACACGCATATTGACACCACACACACTCACACATACACTCACTTTCAAACTCTTTACACAACCTAGTGCTACTCTGTTTATTATCTATCCTTATAGCCTAGTCACTTTTACCCCAACCTACATGCACCTATTACCTTAACTACCCCTGCACATTGACTCTGCACCGCTACTCCTTCTATATAGCCTCGTTATTGTTATTTACTGTGTTACTATTTTATATTTTTCTTTGCTAATTTTCTTTTTAACTCTGCATTGTTGGGAAAGGGCTTGTAACTAAGCATTTCACCCTAAAGTTCACACCTGTTGTGTTTGTCGCATGTGACAAATAAAATGGATTTGATTTGAAGTGAAGTGAGAGTAGAAAGGCTGCATTTTAGCCCCAGTCCCTAGGAACGGTTGAAACACTCTTTCACTAGACGTGACTTTCTAGCAGTGGTGTAAAGAACTTAAGTAAAAGTACTTTAAAGTACTACTAGGTCATTTTCTTTGGGACCTGTACTTTACTTTACTATTTATATTTTTAACTACTTTTACTTTTACCTCACTACATTCCTTAGAAAATACTGTACTTTTTACTCCATACATTTTCCTCGACACCTACAAGTACTCATTACATTTTGAATGCTTAGCAGGACAGGAAAATAGTCAAATTCCCAAGTTTATCAATCGATCATCCCTACTGCCTCTGATTTGGCAGACTCACTTGCTTTGTTTGTAAATTATGTCTGAATGTTGGAATGTGCTCGTGGCTTTCCGTAAATAAATAAAAAACGAAGAAATGGTGGTTTGCTTAATATAAGGAATTTGAAATGATTTATACTTTGACTTTTGATAAATACTTTTACTTTTATACTTTTATACTTTTAACTCAAGTAGTATTTTACTGGGTGACTTTTACTTTTACTTGAGTCATTTTCTATGAAGGTATCTTTACTTTTACCTAAGTATGATAGTTGTCTACTTGTTTTTCCCCCACTGCTTTCTAGCTCCCTGAGTGGTGAATGTGGGGTGGAGGCATGGCTCCTTACGCATCTGTAGTGGTGGTGGAGATGGCACACACTTATCTACGAAGACTTACAGACACTTAGGCCTACAGTTCATGATGAAAATGGCCAACATCAATGATTCACAGCCCTATGAGATACGGCTCAGGGGCCTCATTTATAAATGTTGCGGATGCACAAAATATTTATATATCTGACACAAAACTTGACGTGAAAAAGTGCTTGTCCTCCCGCAAATTTTAAACCATGCATAAGCACAGTTTCTAGTGGTTGAAGAATTTCATTGCTTGAAGGCAAAGTAGCCTTGTATCCTTGTAGCCTTGTAGCCTTGTGCAAATGGGGAATATATGATGACGTATTCATGACAAAAACACTGATAACATAGGCATATATTTCTTATTATTTAGGCTATTTCATTTCCATGATCATTGCAGAATAAATTCCTCACCTTTTCTGACTGTGATGGTTTCATACTTGCGAAATAGACTACAGGTCTACAACAAGTTTGGATAGGCTACCATTCATCCCATCTCTCATTTAACTGGACCCACATCAAGGTAGTAAATAAACTGAAAAAATATATAAATGCAACATGCAAAAATGTCAAAGATTTACAGTTCAGTTCACAAATCATTCAATGTAAATACATTCATTAGGCCCTAATCTATGGATTTCACATGACTGGGAATACAGATATGCATTTGTTGGTTACAGATACCAACAGATGGTATCTGGGGTGGAGTGTGGATAAACAAATCAGTATCTGGTGTGACCACCATTTGCCTCATGCAGCATGACATCTCCTTCACATAGAGTTGATCAGGCTGTTGATTATGGCCTGTGCTTTTTTGTCCCACTCCTCTTCAATGGTTGTGCAACGTTGCTGGATATTGACGGGAACTAGAATCAAATCAAATCAAATGTATTTATATAGCCGTTCTTACATCAGCTGATATCTCAAAGTGCTGTACAGAAACCCAGCCTAAAACCCCAAACAGCAAGCAATGCAGGTGTAGAAGCACGGTGGCTAGGAAAAACGCCCTAGAAAGGCCAAAACCTAGGAAGAAACCTAGAGAGGAACCAGGCTATGAGGGGTGGCCAGTCCTCAGGGGTGGAGATTATAACAGAACATGGCCAAGATGTTCAAATGTTCATAAATGACCAGCATGGTCAAATAATAATAATCAAAGTAGTTGTCGAGGGTGCAGCAAGTCAGCACCACCTCAGGATTAAATGTCAGTTGGCTTTCCATAGCCGATCATTAAGAGTATTTCTACCACTCCTGCTGTCTCTAGAGAGTTGAAAACAGCAGGTCTGGGACAGGTAGCACGTCCGGTGAACAGGTCAGGATTCCGTAGCCGCAGGCAGAACAGTTGAAACTGGAGCAGCAGCACGGCCAGGTGGACTGGGGACAGCAAGGAGTCATCATGCCAGGTAGTCCTGAGGCATGGTCCTAGGGCTCAGATCTGGTGTTTAAACAGATCTCCAACCTCCTCTTCTTCCTCCTCTTTCAATGTGACAGTCATCTCCCCTCCTCCTCTTTCACTCCAAAAACTGCATCCTCCTTTTTCTCTGCCCCCTCTTCCATTACAGTAACATCCTTCTCCTCTTTCACTCTGAACGCATCTTCCTCTTCTTTCACTGAAACATGTTCCTCTTCTTTCACTGAAACGTCTTTCTCTTCTTCTTTCATGGTAACAGCCTCACCCTCTACTTGTTTTTGTGTTGTAACATCCTTCTCTTCCTCCTCCTCCTTGACAAGAGCTTCTTTCTCCGTCCAGCAGACCTCCTCTTCTTTAGCAGGAGGAGAGTAGCTTACTGAACTCATGGTCAGGGATGTTAGCTAGTTAGCATTAGCGACTAGCCTAGTTCTAAGCTAACTTAGCAAACCAGCTAGCTGACAAACAACGTAAATATATAATTAAATGGGTCAACAAGTACATACAACAGAAGAGTGTTTAATACACAGCGCCTAATATACACCAAAACAGTGTGAGTGTTTTTTTTATTTTTACTTATTTATTTATTTTACCCATTTTTCTCCCCAATTTCGTGGTATCCAATTGTTTTAGTAGCTACTATCTTGTCTCATCGCTACAACTCCCGTACGGGCTTGGGAGAGACGAAGGTTGAAAGTCATGCGTCCTCCGATACACAACCCAACCAAGCCGCTCTGCTTCTTAACACAGCGCGCATCCAACCCGGAACCAATGTGACGGAGGAAACACCATGCACCTGGCAACCTTGGTTGCGCCCGGCCCGCTACAGGAGTCGCTGGTGCGCGATGAGACAAGGACATCCCCACCGGCCAAGCCCTCCCTAACCTGGACGACGATAGGCCAATGGTGCGTCGCGGCCGGTTACAACAGAGCCTGGGCGTGAACCCAGGGTCTCTGGTGGAACAGCTGGCGCCGCAGCACTGCGCCACCCGGGAGGCCCAGAGTTGTAGCTATGTTTGCTAGAAAGCTACCGAGGTGTCTGACACGCTGTCGTACACGTCAATCCAGTGCTTCCCAAACATGCTCAATGGGTGACATGTCTGGTGAGTATGCAGGCCAAATTCTCTAAAATTACGTTGGAGGCAGCTTATGGTGGAGAAATGAACATTTCATTCTCTGGCAAAAGTTCTGGTGGACATTCCTGCATGCCAAATGCAAGCTCCCTCAAAACTTGACACATCTGTGGCATTGTATTGTGTGACAAAACTGCACATTATAGAGTGGCCTTTTATTGTCCCCAGCACAAGGTGCACCTGTGTAATGATCATGCTGTTTAATCAGCTTCTTGATATGCCACACCTGTCAGGCGGGTAGATTATCTTGGCAAAGGAGAAATGATCACTAACGGAGATGTAAACAAATGTAAAACATTTGAGAGACATAAGGTTTTTGTGCATATGGAAAACTTCTGGGATCTTTTATTTCAGCTCATGAAACACAGGACCTGTTGAATTTATATTTTTGTTCAGTAATTAGTATTTTGCCCTATGCGATCCGAAGCTTCTAGTTCAACGGTAGAACAGACTGTTCACCGTTTCTATAGACGTTTATAGACTACTGTATGTCTGAATACTGTAATGTCAAATTTCTAGAGTAGACAGTGTATACTGTAAGGGCACAAGGTGAGACCCAGATGCAGACGGTTAGAATCCAATATGTTTATTAACAATCCAAAAGGGGTAGGCAAGAGAATGGTCGTGGACTAGCAAAAGGTCAAAACCAGTTCAGAGGTACAGAATGGCAGTAAGGCTCCAGGTCAGGGCAGGCAGAATAGTCAGGCAGGCGGGAATGGAGTCCAGAAAAACAGGCAAAGGTCAAAACAGGGAGGACTAGTAAAAGAGAATAGAAAAGCAGGAGCACAGGAAAACCACGCTGGTCGACTTGAACATACAAGACGAACTAGCACAGAGAGACAGGAAACACAGGTATAAATACACTGGGGAAAATAAGCGACACCTGGAGGGAGCGGAGACAATCACAAGGACAGGTGAAACAGATCAGAGCCCAATGTTTCATTTATAAGCATAATACATAATACAGATATCATAACCACTGCTGAATAAATGCCTCATCTTTTCTGGCCATGATGAGTTCATATTCCGGAACTAGCTATACAACCCCTATATGCATCTGTCATTTAATTGGGCCTATTAGATAGGTCCTGTACCATTACACTAGATTTAGAGTTATTCGGCAACTGTCGTTTTGATTTGATTTGATTAGGATCTATTTTAGTCCTCATGTGGACTAATCTTCAAAGAGTTCTTAACAGCTGTGAATGAGACAAACTTTTGTAATTAGAAATTAAAACAAATATGAGCTGCATGGTGCGACTATAGGCTATTGATGATTTGAGAAAGTCACAAAAAAGCATGCCTCAGGCTGCACACGCTGATCTCACATCAATTGGTCATATTTGCACCCATCAAACCATTCTCAATTTAATCTTGTCTTTTCTAATATGTAAAATTAGATTTGATTTATTATGTCCCATTATTAAATGGGCAGGAACAGGGGCAGGGGAAAAATACATGTCATCCTTATGCACTGGAATAGGGAAAGGAGGCTGCTTTTCCACAGTTCCCTTTTCAATCGTGTTGGGTAAGCTACACTGGTTTAATAGCGGAGCAATGTGCGTAATATGAGCAGTTGAGAAATAAATATAGTAGCAGCTGGGATCCTCCTCTTTTTAGTGGCAACCATCAGAACGATGCCTTCACATGGGATTGCATATAGAAATGTCTGGGCTGATCAGAATGCTTATTTCACTCCACGCAACAACCACTGTTTGAGGATTATGCAGCCTCTCGCTGCACGACAGGTAATATTCCGTATGCCATGGCCTCGCCAACCATGTTGCTGCAGCTACCCAGTGCTTAATTGGGAAACCAAGTGAAATCTGTTTGGAAACATGTTTTCACAATGAAACATTTTTCAATTAAACTGTTGACAGACCCTCACTGTGTGCACTCGAGAAAGGAATGAAGGAGAGAGAGGGGGAGATGGAAGCGAACAGTGATGAGATATTCTGTAGCTAAAGGTAATGTGTCAGCCTATTAATTAATTAATTATAGAGAAAAATACCTATTACTAGGCTATTCAAAATCAAATACTAATTCACTGTAATTGTAGGCTAACCAGCCTACTCTGTAGCCGCCCTGCACAATCAATGAACCAACAGCATCACCTAGGCCTGTAGGTTCTCTCCCAGACTCATGGATAGTAATGTTGGAGCGTAGCATAAGATAACCAGTCCATCCAGTATGTATAATAATACAGTCCACACTCAAAGGCAAATACTAGAATTTGTTTAAATATAGGCTAGACCAATTACGTACCAAAGACATGTTAAATAGTTGTTGTTTTTCTGCTGTGCGTGATATGCGGAAGGCTATGTATTGTATAACGGCACAGTCATTATTTTAATTCAGCCTTTTTTTTCTCAGGCTTGATCAAATATAGGCGTATGCATAAGCTCTAACAGTATGGGTGTTTTGAATGAGTCATCACCTTAGAAAGCGCTGTCCATTTGGTTGTGTTAGGCTTTGAAACAACATCCACCACGACAATGTTTTCCACTCAGTTTCAACCTGTAGTTGAACTTCTTTCTTCAAATGGATCGATCACAGTGAAGTGAGTTTTAAAAGCATGATACTGTTTTGATGATAAGTGTTTGATGTGATTTTAGATTACATTTTCAGGATGTCAGTGTGGTTAGAGGGACAATAGAGCGCTGAGTACCAGGCCATTAGCAACATGACGATCATTAGCGAGTTGGGTACTATTAAAACATGTCCAGAGTGCATAAGAGAAGATTACAGTGAATTGTGGAATTTTACTGCAGTCATGACTAATGACTATTGGTGTGGCGGTAATACAGTCACCACAACAGCTCGAGTAGGGGCCAGAGACTGTTTTGATGACATGGAAATGTCCCTGAAAGAGGCAGTTTGCTTTCATTGCCTAAGTAATGATGTGGCTGTATTAGTAGTTCAAGTTGTGTTCATTGTCATAGAGACAGTGAGACAGTCTGCTGTCTGTTCTGAGAACCAACACACGTATAAAGACCTTCTTTATCCGTCACCCCCCAGACTAACTCTAGAAGGCAGTGCGATTTGAAAGCTGATCTATTATTTGTAATATCTGAAACCTGTAGAAGTCAGCAAACTGTTGTTCCTATGCTTTCCTGTAGGTACTGTAGTGCTGAAGCAAGCTACAGATTTGGTGCAGGGGTTAAACAAGCCCAGTTGGATTTTCTCTTCGAGCAGTAACTGTAACAATGGCTCTGAAAGGAAAACTCCACCATTATATTATATCCACCATATATTTTACATTTTAGATTATTCGAAGTTGCCACGCTTTGCCTTGATGACAGCTTGGCACACTATTGGCATTCTCTAAACCAGCTTTATGGAATTCATTTCAATTAACAGGTGTGCCTTGTTAAAAGTTAATTTGTGGAATTTCTTTCCTTCATAATGTGTTTGAGCCAATCAGTTGTGTTGTAACAAGGTATGGGTGGTATACAGAAGATAGCCCTATTTGGTAAAAGACCAAGTCCATATTATGGCAAGAACAGCTCAAATAAACAAAGAGAAACGACAGTCCATCATTACTTTAAGACATGAAGGTCAGTCAATCTGAAAAATTTCAAGAACTTAGAAAGTTTCTTCAAGTGCAGTTGCAAAAAATATCAAGCGCTATGATGAAACTGGCTCTCATGAGGACCGCCACAGGAAAGGATGACCCAGAGTTACCTCTGCTGCAGAGGATAAGTTCATTAGAGTTACCAGCCTCAGAAATGTTTGCCCAAATAAATACTTCACAGAGTTCAAGTAACAGACACATCTCAGCATCAACAGTTCAGAGGAGACTGTGTGAATCAGGCCTTCATGGCCAAATGACTGCAAAGAAACAACTACTAAAGGATGCCAACAAGAAGAAGAGACTTGCTTGTGCCAAGAAACACAAACAATGGACAGTAGACCGGTGGAAATCTGTCCTTTGGTCTGAAGAGTCCAAATTTGAGATTTTTGGTTCCAACCACCGTGCCTTTGTGAGATGCAGTGTAGGTGAACGGATGATCTCTGCATGTGTGGTTCCCACCATGAAGCATGGAGGAGGAGGTGTGATGGTGTGGGGGTGCTTTGCTGGTGACACTGTCAGTGATTTATTTAGAATTCAAGGCCCACTTAACCAGGATGGCTACCACAGCATTCTACAGCGATACACCACCCCATCTGGTTTGAGTTTAGTGGGACTATCATTTGACTATCATCAGAACAATTACCAACACAACCCCAGGCTGTGTAAGGGCTATTTGACCAAGAAGGAGAGTGATGGAGTGCTGCATCAGATGACCTGGCCTCCACAATCACCTCACCTCAACCCAATTGAGATGGTTTGGGATTATGAGTCTGACCACAGAGTGAAGGAAAAGCAGCCAACAAGTGCTCAGCATATGTGGGAACTCCTTCAAGACTGTTGGAAAATCATTCCTCATGAAGCTGTTTGAGAGATTGCCAAGAGTTTGCAAAGCTGTCATCAAGGCAAACGGTGGCTACTTTGAAGAATCTAAAATCTTAAATCTATTTTGATTTGTTTATTAACCCTTTTTTTGGTTACTACATGATTCCATATGTGTTATTTTATAGTTTTGATGTCTTCACTATTATTCTTCATTGTAGAAAATATTAAAAATAAAGAAAAACTCTTGAATGAGTAGGTGTGTCCAAATGTTTAACTGGTACTGTATGTGCTGTGTTTTGTTTGTTGTTAAATAAATGCAGGTCCTTTTTTAGGGTGCATAGTCCATTGTGAGAGTATAATGTAGCTGGTACGGAATGGTTGTATTCAAATGGGCTATTCTGTAGCTGTGTGTGAATATACTGATTCCCCAAGTGAACTCTCTGTGAGAAGTCCTTCCAAAATGTCCTTAAACAGCCCCATGATTTACTGTAAATACACAGAACATATGTGCTTTGCTGCTCATGGGTTAGGACAACATATGTTCTACATTCTACAGGCATCGTCCGTTGGCTAAAAGACATCAAGGATCTTCTGGGAAAAATGTCAAACGGCATAACATCAATTGGATCTGTGTTTGAAACTAACGAATGACCTACCCATAACCTTTCTGTAGCCCTTTACTGCAGTCAAATGACACATTTACTTTCTAGTGGCTTCATGGATGGAATGGTACTCATTTTTTATCATTTCATAATTAATCAACTTTTTTTTTTAAACACACAGAAAATCTGGTGTTTCTATTTGAAACAGTTTTGTTATAATTCAGTCTTCTGTGATGTATATAAAGTGTAATATCGGGATGCAAACTCCAAACGTAATACATTTAAACTCTGTATCTGACGTGGTACAGGTGTCTGCTTTTTTTAAGCCCATAACCATGTGTGTGAGTGAGGTGGATACTTTTGTTTCAAAGTTGATTTGTTAAAGACTACCAAGAATCACTTTGTGTGACCCTGACTAAGCCCATTGCAGTAAAAGGTTAGGTTTGAAGGACATACATCTTTTTTAAATATAGTGTATATCCTCATATAGTCTGGGGTGAAAGTAAGGAGGTCCAGTATGGCGTCCCGGCAAAAGACTGTAAATAGTGGGGGTACGCGGTACCAGTAAAACATGAGCCTATCACAATAATTATAACAAAATGTTAAGAAAACTGTTGGCTGTTACACCACTTTTTAATATTACCGCAGAGTCAGAGGCATGAAAAATGTGTGTTGTAGCCAATGCTCCAAAATTAGATGTGGTTAGATGAAAACAGACATTTAACCAAGGCAGTGGACGCAAAAATTCTAGCCTAAATACAATCACCAAATGCCTTTACACTTTTTGGTGTTTTGTATAACAGATGTCTCTTCCATTCACCACTGTTTGGAGGATGGAAATATGTTGTGAGAGGTTGAATGAATTCTACTTTCACCCCTGCACACAGTATCATAGACATTGTGGCCTGGTTACAGATCTGTCTGTAGCATCTTGCCAACACCTATGGTGTTTGATATGAGTTGGTTATACAGCACAAACAGATCTGTGAACGGTCAGTAAGCACTGGTTTTACATGTCAAACCAGTCTGGGTTTGACATGTACAGCCTTGCATGGGCATGTGAGTGTGCAGTGCAGTGTGAATCTAACATCCTCTGATCTCTTTTGCCTTTAACCTTCCTCCTTCTGCTGGGACCTGTGGATGTTGCTGCCTTTGCTAGCTTATTGTGAGTACACATCGGATTACACATCAGATTACACATCTGATTACACATCTGGTTACACATCTGATTACACATCTGGTTACACATCTGATTACACATCTGGTTACACATCCGATTACACATCTGATTACACATCTGATTACACATCTGATTACACATCTGGTTACACATCTGATTACACATCCGATTACACATCTGGTTACACATCTGATTACACATCTGATTACACATCTGGTTACACATCTGATTACACATCTGATTACACATCCGGTTACACATCTGGTCACACATCTGATTACACATCCGGTCACACACATGGTTACACATCTGGTTACACATCCGGTTACACACTCGGTCACACATCTGATTACACATCCGGTTACACATCCGGTTACACATCAATTACACATCTGGTTACACATCCGGTCACACATCTGATTACACATCTGATTACACATCCGGTTACACATCAATTACACATCTGGTTACACATCCGGTCACACATCCGGTTACACATCTGATTACACATCCGGTTACACATCCGGTCACACATCCGGTCACACATCCGGTCACACATCTGATTACACATCTGATTACACATCAATTACACATCTGATTACACATATGGCCAAACCATGTTCTCATCTGAATTGTTCTGCTGATACACACACTTAACTGAAAGCAGTCGTGTTTTGGTGTTACTAGGACATTTGCTTGGAAGATTTTGCATCATTTGAATACATACAGTATGTAAGGAATACATGATCCATATTTTCAGTGGAAGAAATACAGCCAGTTACGATTTAATACTGACAATTTGCTAATGACGGCTTGTTGTTTTGTGTGACTCCAGGTGATGTCGCCGGGCATGGAGAATGACCACATCTTCCATATGACTGGGTCCGGTGCTGACCAGGACCCCAAGGGTGTGTTCACCATCAACAGGGTGACCGGAGAGGTGTCCGTCAGCCAAGAGCTGGACAGAGAGGCCATCAGCTCCTACACGGTGAGTACATACCTCACACAGCAGAAAGAAAGACAGACATTTTGATTCCATCTCCTGATGCTTTTATTCATTCATGTACAACAAAATATGTGTAAAACGTAACATTAGAGAGAAAGTAGAGGTGTTTGGGTTTCAACTACAGACTTATATTCACAGCCTAGATCTGGAATCTATCTGGCAGAATCTGTCTGAGAGAAAATGGACACAAATTCTCTCATGGGTGACTTGATGCTATCAGTCACAAGTTGAAGGTTTGTGATAAAAGAGTCATAAGAAGACTGCGGGAATCTAGTTTATTCAAATGCCTCTGGGGTGTCTTCCTGACTAAAGCATTTCCTTGCAAAAGAGAGTGATTCTTTCTTCAAGTCACACACAATTGATTGTATCCCACTTGCAGTGATAGACACAAGTCTAGTTAGTTGAGTGCATGTTCGTAGATGAGACTTTGCTTTTTTAATGACTGTCAATGGAGTGTGTGGCTAAACATAAGTGTCTGGGGTGTTTGATTGGTGGTGAAGTAGAAGGAAGGAGCAGGCTTCTGAGAGAGGGGCAGAGGGAGACAGCAGGCCCAGGTGGGATTAAACCAGAGACACAGCCAAGCACTTGACATTTACATCTCTTTCCTGAGCTCTCCCCAGCTACACACAACACGCAAGCACATACAGTGCATTTACAGACCCCTTTACTTAAAAAAAAAAATCCCGCTCGTACGTCTACACACAATGCCCCCTAATGACAAAGCACAATTTATTAAAAATAAAAAACTGAAATATCACATTTACAGTACATAAGTATTCAGACCTTTTTCTCAATAGTTTGTTGAAGCATCTTTGGCAGCGATTACAGCCTTGAGTCTTCTTGGGTATGACTCTACAAGCTTGGCACACCTGTATTTGTTGATTTAAGAATGATGGAGGCCACTGTGTTCTTGGGGACCTTCAATGCTGCAAACATTTTTAGGTACCCTTCCCCACATCTGTGCCTCGACACAATCCTGTCTCGGAGCTCTACGGACAATTCCTTCGACCTCATGGATTGGTTTTTGCTCTGACGTGCACTGTCAACTGTGGAACCTTATATAGACAGGTGTGTGCCTTTCCAAATCATGTCCAATCAATTGAATTTACCAGAGGTGGACTCCAATCAAGTTGTAGAAACATCTCAATTTCGAGACTCATAGCAAATGGTCTGAATACACACACACACACATGCACACACACGCACACACATGCACACACAGCCTCCAATCTCAGTCCCCACTGGCAAGTATGCACACATCATTTTTTTTTAAATTGATTTTATTTAACCTTTATTTAACGAGGTAAGTCTTTAAACCACTGCCATTTCACTTGAGTTAAATGTAGATTTTGATTAACCTTTCTGATCTCCCCATCCCGGATCCGGGTTCGTGAATACAGACTCAAGCTCATTACCATAACGCAACGTTAACTATTCATGAAAATCGCAAATGAAATGAAATAAATATGCTAGCTCTCAAGCTTAGCCTTTTGTTAACAACACTGTCATCTCAGATTTTCAAAATATGCTTCTCAACCATTGCAAAACAAGCATTTGTGTAACAGTATTGATGGCTAACGTAGCATTTAGCATTAGCATTCAGCTGGCAACATTTACACAAAAAAACAGAAAAGCATTCAAAAAAATCATTTACCTTTGAAGAACTTCAGATGTTTTCAATGAGGAGACTCTCAGATAGCAAATGTTCAGTTTTTCCTGAAAGATTATTTGTTTAGGACAAATCGCTCCGTTTTCTGCGTCACGTTTAGCTATGAAAAAACCCCTGTATCCAGGATTGTGTAAATCTATCAGCAAGCTCATTAGCATAACACAACGTTAACTATTTATGAAAATCGCAAATGAAATGAAATAAATATGCCATCTCTCAAGCTTAGCCTTTTGTAAACAACACTGTCATCTCAGATTTTCAAAATATGCTTCTCAACCATAGGAAAACAATAATTTGTGTAAAAGTAGCTAGCTAGAGTTAGCATTTCGCGTTAGCATTTAGCGTTAGCATTAGCGTTAGCATCCAGCACGCAACATTAACAAAAACATAAAAGCCTTCAAATAAAATCATTTACCTTTGAAGAACTTCTGATGTTTTCAATGAGGATACTCTCAGTTAGATAGCAGATGCTCAGTTTTTCCAAAAAGATTCCTTGTGTATTAGAAATAGCTCCGTTTTATACATCACATTTGGCTACCAAAAAAAATCCATAAATTCAGTCCTCAAAACGCAAACTTTTTTCCAAATTAACTCCATAATATCGACTGAAAACATGGCAAACGTTGTTTAGAATCAATCCTCAAGGTGTTTTTCACATATCTCTTCATTGATACATCGTTCTTGGAAACATGCTTTCTCTCCTGAATCCCAGGAGAAAATGCCTGCACCTGAAGATTACGCACAAATTTAGACAAAGGACACCGGGCGGACCTCTGGAAAATGTAGTCTCTTATGGCCAATCTTCCAATGATATGCCTACAAATACGTCACAATGCTGCTAAGACCTTGGGCGAACGACAGAAAGTGTAGGCTCATTCCTTGCGCAATCACAGCCATATAAGGAGAGAATGGAAAACAGAGCTTCAGAAATTCTGCTAGGTGATGCATCATCTTGGTTTCGCCTGTAGAATGAGTTCTGGGGCACTTACAGACAAAATCTTTGCAGATTCTGAAACTTCAGAGTGTTTTCTTTCCAAAACTGTCAAGAATATGCATAGTCGAGCATCTTTTCGTGACAAAATATCGCGCTTAAAACGGGAACGTTTTTTATCCAAAAATGAAATAGCGCCCCTAGAGCTCTAAGAGGTTTTTAAGAGGTTTTTAAGGAGTGTGACTGTGTCCACCTGCGTGAGTGTCTGAGGAGTTGTGTAGTTGTCTGTGTTCGATGGTTTAAGTTATGACAAATCAGTGGTTTAGGTGTTGACTCTTTCATTGGAAGGTGCTGTTTGTATTTAGTTGCTTACTTCCATATGGTCTGTTGTCATTACATGCTTGCTGCTGGATGTTGCACTGTTAGTCACATTAGATCCAGAGAAAACATTGCTAAAAGGATAGCATGCAATTACTCTCTCTCCCTCTTGGTCTGCTACCAATGCACTGCCCAAATTCATTCAGAAATGTGGAAATGAGTCATGGATTGATTCCCAGGAGCGGCAGCATTATGATAATCCATTGCCTCCCCTGCTCTGGGCTGCTATGTTTTAGAGCCTGCCTGGCCCACTCATAACACATTGTGCTACTGGAGCTCCACGCTAACTGCTCTATCAGTCACACAGATGCAACGTTTGGGGCTTTCACGTGACTTTTCCGTAACGCACACACACACACACACACACACACGCACACGCACACACACACACACAGAGAGAAACAGAAACGGACAGACACACAGTGACTTCAGTGTTGAAGCACTCATCACCTAATTTCGTTGTATCAGGGCAGAATAACTGCATTTCCGGATGATCCAGTAGCATCACATCAGGGATAATTATATGGCTGCTAATTCAGCCCATCTCACAGCAGCAATCACAGACACACACTCTCTCTCTTTCTCTCTCTCTCTCTCTCTCTCTCTCTCTCTCTCTCTCTCTCTCTCTCTCTCTCTCTCTCTCTCTCTCTCTCTCTCTCTCTCTCTCTCTCTCTCTCTCTCTCTCTCTCTCTCTCTCTCTCTCTCTCTCTCTCTCTCTCTCTCTCTCTCTCTCTCTCTCTCTCTCTCTCTCTCTCTCTCTCTCTCTCTCTCTCTCTCTCTCTCTCTCTCTCTCTCTCTCTCTCTCTCTCTCTCTCTCTCTCTCTCTCTCTCTCTCTCTCTCTCTCACCCCCACTGGGCTATGACCTCATGCCAATCATTTATCCTCTATACAGGCTGTTTACCAGATCCCACAACAGCATTCTGTTTCCTCCTCTCTCTCTCTGTCTCTCTCTATCTCTCTCTCTCTCTCTCTCAGGAGGGAGTCTCTAACAGGATGTTGTTATTTATTAATCTCTGCTGTAAACAGGACCGTTGATTGTTCTAGACTGACGCATTGTATTGTTAATGGTCTGAAATGTGAGGAAGGAACCACAAGCTTTCCGCTGTTATGAAACACTCAGACAATATTCAGAGTTGAGAGGAGGGAGATACTGTATAGAAGAACAACACAGACAACAGACAACGATGAGACGGGATCAGCAACTTCCCATGATTCGTAGTTTTTAACCTCTGCACTATTATAGTAATTGTATTTGCAGTTTTCTGCTGCTTACCCAAATCATTGACTTACTGCTGTTCAGTTGCTACCACCATACACAGAAATGAAGAACAGATTTAGAATGTTATTAATTCACAACCGAATGCACTCATACAAATAAACGCAGGCTCATGTAAACAACAACAAATGAAAACAAAAGTTTAAAACACCGACACAGTTCGTCCATGTGATACTTCCTGTGTCAGAACATTCATCTTTCTGTCTAAGCAAGCGTAGAATTGATATCTAGCAATCTCTCACACACTCTCCTTCCTATCCTCTCTCTCCTCCCTCTCCTCTCTCTCTCTCCATCTCTCTCCCTCTCATTCGATGCAAGAAATCTCTAATTTAATCATGGTCTTTATACACTGCTCAAAAAAATAAAGGGAACACTTAAACAACACAATGTAACTCCAAGTCAATCACACTTCTGTGAAATCAAACTGTCCACTTAGGAAGCAACACTGATTGACAATACATTTCACATGCTGTTGTGCAACTGGAATAGACAACAGGTGGAAATTATAGGCAACTAGCAAGACACCCCCAATAAAGGAGTGGTTCTGCAGGTGGGGACCACAGACTACTTCTCAGTTCCTATGCTTCCTGGCTGATGTTTTGGTCACTTTTGAATGCTGGCGGTGCTTTCACACTAGTGGTAGCATGAGACAGAGTCTACAACCCACAAAAGTGGCTCAGGTAGTGCAGCTCATCCAGGATGGCACATCAATGCGAGCTGTGGCAAGAAGGTTTGCTGTGTCTGTCAGCGTAGTATCCAGAGCATAGAGGCGCTACCAGGAGACAGGCCAGTACATCAGGAGATGTTGAGGAGGCCGTAGGAGGGCAACAACCCAGCAGCAGGACCGCTACCTCCGCCTTTGTGCAAGGAGGAGCAGGAGGAGCACTGCCAGAGCCCTGCAAAATGACCTCCAGCAGGCCACAAATGTGCATGTGTCTGCGCAAATGGTCAGAAACAGACTCCATGAGGGTGGTATGAGGGCCCAACGTCCACAGGTGGGGGTTGTGCTTACAGCCCAACACCGTGCAAGACATTTTTCATTTGCCAGAGAACACCATGATTGGCAAATTTGACACTGGCGCCCTATGCTCTTCACAGATGAAAGCAGGTTCACACTGAGCACATGTGACAGACGTGACAGTTTGGAGACGCCGTGGAGAACGTTCTGCTGCCTGCAACATCCTTTAGCATGACCGGTTTGGCGGTGGGTCAGTCATGGTGTGGGGTGGCATTTCTTTGGGGGGCTGCACAGCCAGAGGTAGCCTGACTGCCATTAGGTACCGAGATGAGATCCTCAGACTCATTGTGAGACCATATGCTGGTGCGGTTGGCCCTGGGTTCCTCCTAATGCAAGACAATGCTAGACCTCATGTGGCTGGAGTGTGTCAGCAGTTCCTGCAAGAGGTTCCCCAGACCTGAATCCAATTGAGTACATCTGGGACATCATGTCTCGCTCCATCCACCATCGCCACGTTGCACCACAGACTGTCCAGGAGTTGGCGGATGCTTTTGTCCAGGTCTGGGAGGAGATCCCCCAGGAGACCATCCGCACCTCATCAGGAGCATGCCCAGGCGTTGTAGTGAGGTCATACAGGCACGTGGAGGCCACACACACTACTGAGCCTCATTTTGACTTGTTTTAAGGACATTACATCAAAGTTGGATCAGCCTGTAGTGTGGTTTTCCACTTTAATTTTGAGTGTGACTTCAAATCCAGACCCTCCATGGGTTGAGACATTCGATTTCCATTGATCATTTTTGTGTGCTTTTGTTGTCAGCACATTCAACTATGTAAATAAAAAAGTATTTAATAAGAGTATTTCATTCATTCAGATCTAGGATGTGTTATTGTAGTGTTCCCTTTATCTTTTGGAGCAGTGTAGTTCTCCTTTAAAGGCTCTATTATCATTGGGCTGGACTGCAGCCTGTCCCCATGCCCATACCCATGTCAGGCTTGGTAAATCCCCCTCAGATGGAGTCTGGCACAGGGTAGATGACAGATGACAGTAGCCTCTTCCTCTGTTCCTGGAGACTCTGAGCTCCCAAATGCATTGGAGTGTTTTTTTTTTAAGTCTGTCTGATCCCCAGTGCAGCACAGAGCACATGAGCAGGTCACTCACTCCTGTATAGGACTTGAGAGGGATTTCATGATTACTTACAGTTGTACAGTTGGAGATACAGCCATTTCCTTAGAAACAAGACACAGAAGAAGTTGAAGAAGATAGAGGATTTAGGGAAGATGAAAACAAGCAGAAGCTCCTGGGTATAAGGATATAAATGAGCTGTTATCGTTGGTCGAGGTGTGTGAAGGTATGAGAGAGCTGGAGGAGAGTTTAAAGGACTGGACATCCGTCTGTAGCCAGATACACAGCCAGACTCTGAGATAGAACACAGTTTAAAAGGTGTGTTTGAGGACGTTTGGCTATGCATGTAGGTGTATATTTGACTGTGTGTGTGTCAGTATGTGTATCTGACCAGTCAATGCTCTGTTCTTTTATAGATAGTCTGGCCTCTGTTGACCTAAACAATCTTTGGCAGCGCATTGATGTTGTTGGACAGGATAGTGTGAGTGTGTGTCTGCTTGTTGTGCATGTACTGTATGGTCAGCACACTGTGAAATAGCTTCCTGGCAACAAGGCTAACCAATTCCCTGTTATCTGAAAGGAAGGTTAACTCATAATAGTTGTTCCTTCTCACTACCAAAAGGCTGACAAAAAAAGGTTTTTACAGAGTCTCCCAGCTGGGTTGACTGGCACATGAACGCTGAGAGAATGGGGAGCAGGGGAAAGAGACATGCTCCCGATGCCAGATCAAATTACTGCTCTCAGATAAGACCTTATTCCTCGATGCTCCCAGACGCCGCTGTAGAATGACACAATGGCAGCACAACCTCATCCCCCAGTTTACTGCAGTCTACACAGCCTCATAGATACTGACAGCAAGGCGATGAGAGACAAGGAGGAGGAGCCACAGGAGAGAACCGAGTGAGATGGAGATGGAGAGAAAGACAGTAAGAGAGCGATATGTATATATATATATATACTCCATACTCTCATTACATGTGTATATATATATATATATATATATATATGTGTGTATGGAGTAAAAGAGAAAGGGAAAGAGAGCGAGGAAGAGAGAGAGAGACGGAAAAAGAGAGCGAGAGAGAAAGAGAGAGAGATTAGGAATGAGAGAAGAGACAGATAGTGAAAGAGAGAGAAATTCAATAATCCATCAGGAATAATATAGGTTTGCTGTTGTCTCTTTGAATGAGTTAAGGCACCACACTGTTCCCGCTCTCTGTACTATTGCTGCTACAGAACATTACTGCATATTTTCCTGATGACATATCTGACAGTGTGCTGCAGCTTGGGGTCTGACGATTTCCTCCACATAGTTCAGGAACACAGTAGCAGTGATTTCTCCTCCCCTTCCAGCTAGTTGAGGTTTTCTCGGTGTGGTGGTGCTGCTCTCCTGCTGTCACCATAAGCTCAGCCACCAGAGGGGCAATATTGTTTACATTTGCCAAAAGGAATGTTTTGATCCACTATAGGGTAGTAATGGAATCACTGTATCCAACAGCTGTTTGTTCGCCATCGATCTGCCTCCCACTCCTCTGTGGTCCTCAGGCCCTCGACAGTTGGCACACAGCTTTGCTCTGTTCAGTGGTGCAGTTTTGCTCTCTCTCTCTGCCGGGGTCTCACATGGCCGCCCATGGCCTCATCAGGGTAACTCATACCCTTCCTTACTTAATTACACACACAGTGTGTGCTCAACACCACGTCTGTGGCTCTGGAAGAAGACCAAGAGACAAAACAAGTTGAGTTTGAACAAGTTGTGCAAACTGTGTGTGTGTACGAAGCTTACATGCTTTTGTCCCACTGGGATGTGAGGGGTGTTAACCAATTTCAGCTGATAACGGAATAGAACTTTTAAAGTGGAAAGTCCAATATGTCAGTTGCACGTAGAATCAGTTATGGCTCTCATCAGGCACATATTTATTGCACACAGTTTTTGTTGTTGTTCCTCTGAACCCACCTCTCGCAAGTTGCCGTGACACTGTCAAGTTCGCCCCCCACCCCAAGCAATACGACTGATAAATAGCTAACAACATAGTCGACACAGATCTGAGTTAACCTTGTATCTTTATTGACCTTTAATTTCAATAGTTTGCCTCTTTGCACACTCACAGGGCCCTACACACTCACACACATTATCACTCCAACACTCACTCACTCCATCATCATTTGTTCTCTTACACATAATATGCACATATACATTGCCTTGCGAAAGTATTCGGCCCCCTTGAACTTTGCGACCTTTTTCCACATTTCAGGCTTCAAACATAAAGATATAAAACTGTATTTTTTTGTGAAGAATCAACAACAAGTGGGACACAATCATGAAGTGGAACGACATTTATTGGTTATTTCAAACTTTTTTAACAAATCAAAAACTGAAAAATTGGGCGAGCAAAATTATTCAGCCTCTTTACTTTCAGTGCAGCAAACTCTCTCCAGAAATTCAGTGAGGATCTCTGAATGATCCAATGTTGACCTAAATGACTAATTATGATAAATACAATCCACCTGTGTGTAATCAAGTCTCCGTATAAATGCACCTGCACTGTGATAGTCTCAGAGGTCCGTTAACAGCGCAGAGAGCATCATGAAGAACAAGGAACACACCAGGCAGGTCCGAGATACTGTTGTGAAGAAGTTTAAAGCCGGATTTGGATACAAAAAGATTTCCCAAGCTTTAAACATCCCAAGGAGCACTGTGCAAGCGATAATATTGAAATGGAAGGAGTATCAGACCACTGCAAATCTACCAAGACCTGGCCGTCCCTCTAAACTTTCAGCTCATACAAGGAGAAGACTGATCAGAGATGCAGCCAAGAGGCCCATGATCACTCTGGATGAACTGCAGAGATCTACAGCTGAGGTGGGAGACTCTGTCCACAGGACAACAATCAGTCGTATATTGCACAAATCTGGCCTTTATGGAAGAGTGGCAAGAAGAAAGCCATTTCTTAAAGATATCCATAAAAAGTGTCATTTAAAGTTTGCCACAAGCCACCTGGGAGACACACCAAACATGTGGAAGAAGGTGCTCTGGTCAGATGAAACCAAAATTGAACTTTTTGGCAACAATGCAAAACGTTATGTTTGGCGTAAAAGCAACACAGCTCATCACTCTGAACACACCATCCCCACTGTCAAACATGGTGGTGGCAGCATCATGGTTTGGGCCTGCTTTTCTTCAGCAGGGACAGGGAAGATGGTTAAAATTGATGGGAAGATGGATGGAGCCAAATACAGGACCATTCTGGAAGAAAACCTGATGGAGTCTGCAAAAGACCTGAGACTGGGACGGAGATTTGTCTTCCAACAAGACAATGATCCAAAACATAAAGCAAAATCTACAATTGAATGGTTCAAAAATAAACATATCCAGGTGTTAGAATGGCCAAGTCAAAGTCCAGACCTGAATCCAATCGAGAATCTGTGGAAAGAACTGAAAACTGCTGTTCACAAATGCTCTCCATCCAACCTCACTGAGCTCGAGCTGTTTTGCAAGGAGGAATGGGAAAAAATTTCAGTCTCTCGATGTGCAAAACTGATAGAGACATACCCCAAGCGACTTACAGCTGTAATCGCAGCAAAAGGTGGCGCTACAAAGTATTAACTTAAGGGGGCTGAATAATTTTGCACGCCCAATTTTTCAGTTTTTGATTTGTTAAAAAAGTTTGAAATATTCAATAAATGTCGTTCCACTTCATGATTGTGTTCCACTTGTTGTTGATTCTTCACAAAATACAGTTTTATATCTTTATGTTTGAAGCCTGAAATGTGGCAAAAGGTCGCAAAGTTCAAGGGGGCCGAATACTTTCGCAAGGCACTGTACATTTGTACTGACTCCACACACCTGCGCACACGCAAATATGCAAGCTGCACTCACGTCGGTAGCCATGAAGTGCTTTAAAAGGCTGGTCATGGCTCACGTCAACACCATCACGTCAGAAACCCTAGACCCACTCCAATTCGCATACCGCCCCAACAGATCCACAGATGATGCCATCTCTATTGCACTCCACACTGCCCTTTCCCACCTGGACAAAAGGAACACCTATGTGAGATTGCTGTTCTTTGACTACAGCGCAGCGTTCAACAACATAGTGCCCACGAAGCTCATCACTAATCTAAGGACCCCGGGACTTAACACCTCCCTCTGCAACTGGATCCTGGACTTCCTGATGGGCCGCCCCCAGGTGGTAAGGGTAGGTAACAACACATCTGCCACGCTGATTCTCAACACTGGGGCCCCTCAGAGGTGTGTGCTCAGTCCCCTCCTGTACTTCCTGTTCACCCACGACTCTATGGCCAAGCACGACTCCAACACCATCATTAAGTTAGCTGACGACACAACAGTGGTAGGCCTGATCACCGACAAGACAACAATGAGCCAGCCTATAGGGAGGAGGTCAGAGAACTGGCAGTGTGGTGCCAGGACAACAACATCTCTCTCAATGTGAGCAAGACAAAGGAGCTGATCGTAGGCTATAGAAAAAGGAGGGCCGGACATGCCCCCATTCACATTGACAGGACTGAAGTGGAGCAGGTCAAGAGTTTCAAGATCCTTGGTGTCCACCTCACCAACAAATGATCATGGTCCAAACACACCAAGACAGTTGTGAAGAGGGCCCGACAACACCTTTTCCCCCTCAGGAGACTGAAAAGATTTGGCATTGGTCCACAGATCATCAAAAAGTTCTACAGCTTCACCATCGAGAGCATCATGACCAGTTGCATCACCGCCTGGTATGGCAACTGCTCTGCATCTGACCATAAGGCGCTACAGAGGGTAGTGCTACCTTTTGATATATATTTTTTTAAACTTTAGTTTATTTAGTATTTATTCAGCATCACCACCATCACCATGGTGACGAGCTCGGGGTCGGGAGGTGAGGGATGCGGCGTGCTGATTGGTGGGAGGATGATGGGCAGGCAGAGTGTGGAGTGGTAAATAACACACTCATTTAGCCAGGTGACATGTTGAGTGTTCTGTCCTGTTGAGTGTTACTCACGTGTTAAGACAGCCACAACATGTCTTGAGTTCAGTGTGTGTGTGTGTGTGTGGGGGGGGGGGGGGGGGTCAGCATTTCATGTTGCATTTCAAGTTGTATGTATTTGGCGCCTGTGACGAATACAATTTGATTTGATTTTATACTGTTGCCAAGCCCCCGTACCCCTATACATATCTACCTCCATCACTCTAGTATCCCTGTCACCTTACCCCGATACATATCTACCTCCATCCCTCTAGTATCCCTGCCACCTTACCCCTATACATATCTACCTCCATCACTCTAGCATCCCTGTACATGGACCGGGTACCGGTGTCCAAACATGCATGGATTAAGATGTGGTCACTGTACCGGTGTCCAAACATGCAGGGATTAAGATGTGGTCACTGTACCGGTGTCCAAACATGCAGGGATTAAGATGTGGTCACTGTGTACCGGTTTCCAAACATGCAGGGATTAAGATGTGGTCACTGTACCGGTGTCCAAACATGCAGGGATTAAGATGTGGTCACTGTACCGGTGTCCAAACATGCAGGGATTAAGATGTGGTCACTGTGTACCGGTGTCCAAACATGCAGGGATTAAGATGTGGTCACTGTACCGGTGTCCAAACATGCAGGGATTAAGATGTGGTCACTGTACCGGTGTCCAAACATGCAGGGATTAAGATACAGTCACTGTACCGGTGTCCAAACATGCAGGGATTAAGATGTGGTCACTGTACCGGTGTCCAAACATGCAGGGATTAAGATGTGGTCACTGTACCGGTGTCCAAACATGCAGGGATTAAGATGTGGTCACTGTACCGGTGTCCAAACATGCAGGGATTAAGATACAGTCACTGTACCGGTGTCCAAACATGCAGGGATTAAGATGTGGTCACTGTACCGGTGTCCAAACATGCAGGGATTAAGATGTGGTCACTGTACCGGTGTCCAAACATGCAGGGATTAAGATGTGGTCACTGTATCGGTGTCCAAACATGCAGGGATTAAGATACGGTCACTGTACCGGTGTCCAAACATGCAGGGATTAAGATGTGGTCACTGTGTACCGGTGTCCAAACATGCAGGGATTAAGATACGGTCACTGTACCGGTGTCCAAACATGCAGGGATTAAGATGTGGTCACTGTATCGGTGTCCAAACATGCAGGGATTAAGATACGGTCACTGTACCGATGTCCAGACATGCAGGGATTAAGATGTGGTCACTGTACCGATGTCCAGACATGCAGGGATTAAGATGTGGTCACTGTGTACCGGTGTCCAAACATGCTGGGATTAAGATACGGTCACTGTACCGGTGTCCAAACATGCAGGGATTAAGATGTGGTCACTGTACCGGTGTCCAAACATGCAGGGATTAAGATGTGGTCACTGTACCGGTGTCCAAACATGCAGGGATTAAGATGTGGTCACTGTACCGGTGTCCAAACATGCAGGGATTAAGATACGGTCACTGTACCGGTGTCCAGACATGCAGGGATTAAGATGTGGTCACTGTACCGGTGTCCAAACATGCAGGGATTAAGATACGGTCACTGTACCGGTGTCCAAACATGCTGGGATTAAGATACGGTCACTGCACCGGTGTCCAAACATGCAGGGATTAAGATGTGGTCACTGTACCGGTGTCCAAACATGCAGGGATTAAGATGTGGTCACTGTACCGGTGTCCAAACATGCAGGGATTAAGATACGGTCACTGCACCGGTGTCCAAACATGCAGGGATTAAGATGTGGTCACTGCTCGAGTGTGTGTAGCTACGAGCTACATAGTTTACATATCAACAGTACTGCCACAGCAGCATATTATTTGATTTACAGTTGATAATACAAAATGTTCGGTCTAATTGGCTGATACGCGCAGCAGAGAGAGGCAGAAAGACAGAGAGGAGCGGCTGCATCAACGGCCCTCTGACCCAACTCCGTCCTTACTTCAGTCAGGAGTTGCACATGAGTCAGGGCAGCAGCAACACAGGTTGTCTAGACTCTAGCTAACCACCATGTACTATGCACTAAATATCCACACAAGCCACTAGCCAGCCAGCCATACTGTATATCATGAGTTAGAAGATGATGAATATTATATTATGAAGTTGTTATTCAAGAATTTAAGAGCATTGATAATAAATCACAATCAGTTTTTTTTTAAATCAAGCTTTCTCACTAGCAGATTTACATCAATCATCAATCATCAACATCATCGATCAGCTGATAGCCCACACTATCAGGTGTTTATTTTTTCATTTCTGCCTCCTAGTTATGTTCCGGTCATTACTAATTACGCTACCTAATAGTTCTGATCCCAAAAGCCGATAAATGTTCCAAATTGTAACCCAAAGTGCTGAAGCAGCCGTTCCCTCCCCCCTCTCTCTTTATGTGTGTCTGAGGCCTGCAGCCCTGTAGCCGCCAGGGACACACAGTAAAGTAGCACTCTGTCCCCTTGATCACTTAGAATGAGGGGAAAGCACCTGACACAGCAGTCTGCAGACTGGGACTACTCTGTCTTGTTATGGACGGTCAACTCCTGAAAAAAATTGGGACAATATTCACCTTTTTTTATAGTGCCCACTGGTGCTGGGGGTTTAGCTCCAGTGACATTCTTTATGTCTTTCTCCCCTCATAGCTTACGGATGGTGTGGAAATAAAACATGAAATATTCAGAGGTAGATTCAAATCTCCATTACCCTAAAGAGAGCTTAAAGGCAAATGGGTCTGGAGGTCTCCTCTCTTTCTGGTCTTAGAGCTGGTTTTAGCTTCAGCCACAGACCTACTGTAGCACTGTGGTTATGGTCTTCTCTCCGACCTCAGAGGAAGGGTTTACTGTAGATCAAAACTGGTCTGTTTACTCACCGGCTGCTAATCAATTCAGAACATCTAGACAACAGCGGCTCGTTCACACCATGTCGTGTTTTTGATGTGGAATTAAACTGTTTCATTCTGCCTTTAGTGACTTTGTCAATACATCAGTGTTACAGTGTAATGTCAGCCAAGGTTGGGCAGGGGATGACATTATTGAATAACTCCCTCTCTCATCCCTGGCCTTTAATGAGGATTGATTAACATTCGCTGGGTAATGTTCTGCATTCTCACAAGGTGACTTTATATCACCATATTAATGACACAGCCTGAAGAGATTAAATCAATGTATGCGATGTATATGATATACTGTAGAAATGCAACAGATGCTTGTTATTTCTGTCTGTGTACCAGACGAATCACATTCAGAGTAGAAGATCCGAAGTCTCGTGGTGTTCAGAGGTCAGTCCCACGGAGATGGAGAATCAGATTAACACCTGCCTATTTAACGCAGTAACAAAGCAAACAATGTAATACATATTTGCCTGTGAACAATGTCTGGAACTTTGGCAACTAATAAGTCTTTTCTTTAAACCTCCCGCCTGGATGTGTCAATGTGTAGTTCATACATGCATAGTCTGTGAGCCCCCTAGCAATTTGGGTTCTAGCCAATGAGCTCGCCATTTGAGTTAGAGAGAGAAAGAGAGCGATGGCGTGGTGCACATATCTGCACATATGGGATGAAATACACCATTTTCAGGATCCACTTTTGGCTCGTGAACGCTACTTTCAGAACTACTGGCTAAAATGTATACAAGACTACCTTGAGAATCTCTTTAACCCAGAAGTACAATCAAGCATGATTTGGTCAGCTGCGTGATTAACTTCTGTGTTCATACGTGTTTGAAATGAAGAGTTCCAGCAAACACGAAGTCTCCACCCTTGCAAAAATAAACTCTCAGCCAAAGACCCCCCCCCCCCCCCCCCCTCCCCCCCACCTTCCGATCCGTGTGGGCGCAGGTCTGAAGCAGTTTAAGCACTGCCTTGGCCCAATCCCGATACGTAATAACCAATGAAAATCTAAAAACTGTCCCGGCAGTTTCTTCGGTCTACACGCAGAATCTGCCCGCGGGAGATTAGTCTGTCAATGTTAAGAACATGGCTCAACGGACTGGGCAACATGTTCACTAGGATTTAATGTGGAACATTATTTTCTAATTAAGTTCAATTAGAGTGAAAAATAATGTTAATGAGATGGAAATGGAAAGGAACAGAGAGAGAAAGATAGAGAGGGAAGGGGAGAGAGAGTGAGACAGAGAGGGAAGGGAAGAGAGAGAGATATAAAGAGAGAGATAAAGAGAGGGAAAGGTAGAGAGAGTGAGAGAGAGAGAGACAAATAGAGAGACAGACAGAGATGAAGAGAGGGAAGGGGAGAGAGAGTGAGAGAAAGAGAGAGACAGATGAAGAGAGGGAAGGGGAGAGAGACAAAGAGACAGACAGACAGACAGACAGACAGTGAGCGATAGACAGAGAGATAGGGAGAGAGAGTGAGAGAGAGAGACAAACAGACAGACAGACAGACAGACAGACAGACAGACAGACAGACAGACAGACAGACAGATGAAGAGAGGGAAGGGGAGAGAATGAGAGAGAGAGACAAAGAGAGAGACAGACAGCCATACAGAGAGAGAGAGAGAGAGAGAAAGAGACAGACAGACAGACAGATGAAGAGAGGGAAGGGGAGAGAGACAACGAGACAGATAGACAGACAGACAGTGAGCGAGAGAGAGA